>NC_048906.1:9850924-9890483 GCF_011077185.1 Oxyura jamaicensis
CTCAGGTAGGAGGGTTTTGGGGGGCAAGTCTCAGGTAGGAGGGTTTTAGGGGGCTCTAGACACAGACAAGCGATGTCCCCCCGCGGTTGCCCGGGGCCGAGGCCCTCCCACCTCTCACCTGCTGGGCTCCGCGGGGCGGCCCCGCGGACCCCTCAGCTCCAGGTCGGCGGCGGCGGCGGCGGCTCGGGTCCGCGGCGCGGAGCCGAAGGCCGAGGAGAGGCGGCGGCTGAGGCCGTGCACCAGCCCCCGCAGCACGCTGTCCCCTCGGCCCTTGGGCGGCGCCAGCCCCACGTCGTCGCGCAGCTCCTCCAGAGGCACCTCCAGGTTGCCCGCGTACCAGAACACCCACCAGATGAGGCTGAGGAAGATGCCGATGCCGCCCGCGTAGATGAGCAGGTCAGCGAAGAACACGTCGGCGAACACCCCGGCCAGCAGCACCGCCAGGCCCAGCGCGTCGAAGGCCAGCGCCAGCCAGAAGGCGGCCACGCAGCGGCCCAGCCCGCCGGGGGCCGCCATGGCGGGGGAGCGGCGCCGCCCGGGGCCGCCCGCACCTGAGGGGGAGGCGGCGCCACACCTGAGGGGGACGCTGAGGCCGCGCCTCCTCCAGCCGCACCTGCCGGCCCGCCGAGGCGAGGGCGGGAGAGTGGGCGGCCGCCCTCAGGCTCCCTGTAGCCGCCCGGAGCCCCGTCCCTGCAGCCGGGCTTCTCTCTCGGGTGTCGGGCGCCGCCGGCAGGCTGCTGCCTCCTGCCCCTGACGTGTCGAGGCTGCTGCTGTCCTGTAGTCAAGTCGTGGTGGCGCTGCCCCGCTTCGTGAGGGAGGAGCGGGGCTTGGAGGCTGCGGGTGTTCCCGTAGGTAAGCTGGGCTCTGAGGTGAGGTTTTTGCCTCAGCTGGCTGACGTGCAGCCAGCTCTTTCCCAGAAGGGAAGAACGCCAGGAGTCTTGAGGTAAAGTTACCTGTTCCACATAGACATGCGTGTGAGATGAGGCAGCTCCTACTGGACAGGGGATTTGAAAGGCAAATATAGTGTATACGTGTAAGGTCATATAGAGTGCTTTAACTACGTGCTTGAGGAGATTGGCTTAAAAAGAGCAGTCAACAACTTCACATTAACAAGAAGGAAGCTAGTGGTGAATGCAGGTATAGAGGTGAAAAACCCAGCAGGTAAAACTGTTATGTAAAAGGCAAGCTGCATATCTCAGTTCAGTCTTGTGAGAGTTAGTGACTTGGCACATAACCTCACACCTTGTAGCACTCCAGGTCCCCAAGCCCAAGAATTATATACAGCTCTAGGATTTCATGCATGTACCCTCAGGAGGCTTTTCTAACAAGTTGTTTAATGATGGGTAGCCATGCTATTCCAGTAAGCAGCTGCTTTTGACAGCATAGACAATTGATTTATTATATTTTATTATTTATTTCATTTTATGGGTGCTTATATAAAGGAAATGAAGAGATGGTTTTGTCTTTTCAGCCTGGTAGTTGTAATTATTTAATTGAAAACAATTGTGTTTTACACCCGATTTGATTCTGTAATACATCAGCAATAGGCACAGTTTCAGTTTATTTGGAATGAATATGAGTTTTTCTTATTTTCTCCTTTTTTGTTTGGAAAGTGTAAAGTTTCCCTAGGTCTCTTACACACAGAAGACGTAACTGAGAATGAGTTGAGAAATGTAACTCTGTTAACTGTGTTAACTTACTGATTCTAAGCCAGGGTGACTACTACAAATATCTCCAAGTGAAGGTCTGTGATGGCTATGTTAAATTATTACCCCAGTTTTATTAACTCTAAATATACATATATATATATATATATATTAAATATATATATATATTAAATAAGAGTGCATTACTTATAGGAAAAGTAAAAATTGCATCAGTAGTGTCACATCTTAGTTAACTGTCAGAATCCTGGATAATTTGCAACTTGAAAAGGAACAAATTCTGCTACATAGAGCATAGAAATTATACGTACTTTCTCCCCAGTGGCTCAGTTTGTAGCTTTATCGAGTGCTTTACATCTTACCTAGCTATGAATTCCAGAGCTGCTGTGACCATAAAGGCAGGGCTACTTCAATCCCAACATAAATTCTCAAACTGTTGTAGAATTTTAAAGCAGTGCTTGTTAATTTTTCCAGTGCAAAGGATGTGCTTTTCTAGCACCTACAAGCTAGTATGAATCACTTTTAATTACACAGACAGAAGTTATGATCTTCAATCCCTAATTTTCTGCATATCTACAAATTAACAAATGATTTATTTTATCATGAATGTTTAGATGCAAAAACATTGAGGTGAGTTCCAAAAATGGAGGTGAGTTCTGCATCTACTCTCTTAACTTCATTATTATGGAAGTGAAGTGATACTTTGCAGGCCAGTCTAGAAAGCAATAGGATTACTTTTGGTCAAGAATTAAATCTTTTGTTAGCATGGATCTAAGAGATCATTGAGACAGACTTGCTATTTTGGCTAAGGTTCACTTATTTATTGATTTAAAACAAAAAAAAAAAAAAAGTTTGTGGTAGATCAGAACAGGGGGTCATGGGTTACAGAAAGCTGACACCACAGATCAAACAGAATCTTTTCATATTCTTTAGTGACTTGTTTACCACTTTTTATTTAGTACCCAATCATTTTGTAGGCAGCAAATCTTAATACAGGATGGCCTAAATAGGAGATTTTTTTTTTTTTTTTTTTTTTTTTAACTCAGCAAATTAGGCTGGTTACAGACTGTTGGTTTATCTTCTTTTATGAATTTGAGTAATATATTGTTAATGAAGATTTATACCACTAGGGCTTTCCATAACAAGTCTGCCTTTTATTCTCTCCAAGTATATGAACTAACCATAGAGAAAGAAACAATTTGGTTATTCCATGCAAATTCAAGTGTACAACTTTTCAGTTCTTCGGTGTATTTTTCATGCTTTTGTGGGACTGGTTCACTTTGGCGGCACATCTGAATTCATAGAGTGTTTGGTGTTTTTCAGATGGAAGGAACAACTTCACTGTGACCAGCATGCAGGGATACCCTCAATCATTCTTGTAGCAGAAACAGGCCCCAGAAGTAGAGGTAAGGAAATTTTGCTTGATGTCATAAAGAATAAATGGTCAACATGTACAAAGATGCAAGTAAAATGATCAGTAAGGTAGCTTAGGAAAATATCTTTTTCTATCAAATTAGATTTGGGATTCATTTCATTCCATAGACAGAAAGCAGTGTTTTTTTGTTGTTGTTTTTTGTTTTTTTAAAAAAAGATCGATCTCACTTCTCACATCTATTAAAATACATATATTATTGGATCTCAATGAATAAATACATATATTTTGTAATTTTTCCTGAAAAATGTTTTATTAAGAAGTTGAGTAAGAAGAGGCTAGAGTAATATATATGGTAAAGACTGCCTTATGTTGTATCCCAGCCCAGAAACTGACATCTGCCTGATATAGACTGCAGATATTTCTTTAAACTGCAGTTCAATTTCAGTCTGAGCTTCTATGTGCTGTTACTATTCCATTTAATGGCGAGCAAACAGCTGCAGTATCAACTGCTTAAACTGCTAAGAACTGAAATCTAAAATACGAAAATGTGGCTATAAAAATATTAAATGCAAGTGCACTTGTGGTATATTTTATATATTATGTTAAAAATGAAACATATTTAACGTTGAAACAACTGAAACAAATTAGTTTATCATTTGATCATAGACTGTCTTTCTTGGGATACATGGTTTTTATTTCAGCCCTTTTTCATACCAGTACCAAGTTATGCTTCTGGAAAATGTCACTTATGCAACATTTCTCCACTTTTATCTGGAATAGTCCCTTCCCTGCTCTTTGACACTTAAATAATTTGGGTACTGTCAGTTTAGACTAGGAGAAAGATAAGGTAATAAATAAAGCCAATTAAAATGATGTGTTTTATTTGTTCCAGCTCATCCATTAGAAGAAAACACAAATGAATCATTACAAGCCAGTGAAAAAAAAAGCTCTTAAGATGAGATTTTCTTAACAAGGTATGTTATTCCATGAATATGCTTGTTTTCTAAAAAGACACAATTGAATGACTATATAAAAAGTTACAATAGACAACAATCATGCTGACTGTGGCCTGCCCACTTTCTTGGGTGTTTGCTTTGGTGTTTTGGAAGATTTCTTGTCTGACTGTACTAGTTTCCCAGCTTTAGGTGTTGCAAAAGACTTTGCTTCAGGCTTTTTGGGAGTCTTTTTCAGCTCTTTTTCTTTTATTGCTTCCTTTGACATGCTGAGCTGCTTGGCTTTCCTCTGTTTTGGTGACATCTGCATGTCTGCACGTTTTGTTTTTGGAGCCTCAGCATCTAGAGGTTGTTTCTTTCTCTTACCAAGGGTTGCTTTTGTATTCTTGCCTAGGTTGTCACTTTCTACTGGACTCTGATTTGGTTCCACTTCCTGTAAGTAAGACATAAGAAAGCATTACCCTTCCCAGTAATAAACACCTCCACTGTTTCTTCAAGAGGGATCAATGAAAACCATTCTAAATTACAAATGCTTTCTATCTATCAATTGTACTATTCCTTAGCCCAAAAGATTTTTTCACATTTCAGGCTGGAAACAGAGGACTAAACATAGAACTAAATCATGAAAAGTTAACAAAATAGTTACTAAGTAGATTGAACAGATATGGATGTTCACCTTTCTAGTTAACCAAGTCATTGAACTGTTAAGATGGCAGAATTTAAACCACAGCCCCCCTTCTTACCCTGCATTTAGGCTTAATAGATTCCAGAGATCAACTCTATTCAGAGTCCATCTGTACACACACAAACTGTATTTGTACGTGTGCACTAGGCCCAGTATTTCCTAGAGATCATCACATATTCCCAAACGGCCCTCACGAAAGAAGGCTGCTGACACCAGAATAACTCATACAACTCAACTACAGCCGTACCTATCCCATGGCTCTAGCAATCACATTGTGTGAGCTGACAGAGGCCTGCTGCATGACAGCAGCTTGAAGCAAGCTGTACGATTTTATTTTTTACCGGGCTGCAAATAATCATAGTGGTAATCTGGGTATCTCTGAACAGATGTACAGTTAAGAGTTTAAAGATACGCTCTAATCACAAGTGTAGTATAACTGGTTTGAATTTAAATGCATTAATGTTTCATTCACCCATTTCTGACCACTAGGTATTTGTTAGACATGCAAATACTGTGAGTTTGGTTGTTTTGCACACGTGACATAATCCATGCTAACTTCAATATCCACAACAGTAAATCTATGCAGTATTTCATGCAAGCTGCTAGCTCTTAATGTATATTATGACTGTTAATGTTGTATATTACTGTCCTAGAGAACGCATGCATTTGTTTTTCAAGTTCTGCACTCGATAGATGATGCATTAAAATACATAAAAAATTATAAGAAATTTTGAATTAATCAAGTAAGTTATTGATTTATTAAAGTATCAACTTCTCAATCATTTTACCCTTTCTTCTGACTTCAGACCTGTTATGAGCTAGACAAAATCGCCACTATTTAGGAAAACAATAAAAAGGACAATAAACACTGGCTTCCTTTGTAAGAGGAATTAACTAAGAATAAGTAAATAAATCCTCAGAGCATCCCTCAATATACACACAGATCTTGCTTTCATGATATTTTTAAGAAAATTCAATTCACCTCAAGTGTGTTAAAACACATTATTCCCTAAGGAGCAATGAATGATTTACATAGTTCATAGTATTTAGTTTTAACTGAAATTGAAGTTTCTCAATATTTTTAAATAATTACCTTTAGCTCAGCTAGGCTGGTTATTTGCATAGGCACCAGTTGTGGAATTTCTTCTTCATCATTATGTTCATCTGGTTCTTGGACTACTTCTACTGTTTCTTTAATCACAAGTTCCTGGGTTGCAGCAGCATCCTTATTTTTTGTTTTCACAGTAACTTGACTTGAATTCACTTTTTTAGCTGCCTTCTTCGTTTTCTTCTTCTTCTTCCTCCCTTTCTACAAAGAATTTGAAGTACACCTCAGACAACTCCACATAACAATTGTTTTAATATGGTTAAGAATAAGATAGTCTAGCAACATCAAGTGAAATGTTCTTCAGTAAACCTGGACTGGCCAACCATAAGGAAAATATGTTACATTCAGCATAGGAGAAGCTCCTCATAAACACCTCATAAATAAATGAAAAATTAGTCTTTAAGTTGTATAGATATGCTCCCCATTTGTTTTAGAAATTGGAACATAATAGGCAGAACCAAATACAAAGGAATAGCTTTTTTTTTTTTTTTTAATGTAAATGAAGCGCTCCCATCCTGGCAAAATAATATACAAATACCTGAATAATTCACAAGCTCCTATGCCACTGATTAGCAAATATATAATGGATGCATAGTCTAAATCCATGTATATGTTAATGAATGTAGTTTCAGAAGGCAAATACAAATACACTATTCAAGCAAGAGTTTCAAGAGTGAGTCTCAGTTGAATCTATGTTTCAAGACTAGAAACTCTTAGCTTATTTCTAATTTGCTTTATAACATATAAGGGAGTTTCTGTGATTTCTTGTTACTGGGTATGGAAAGTGCTCAGTCAGGAGTGCCTAATAACTTTGTGGCCACAGCTACCTGGAATCCATGGCTCAAGCTTGTAAGCCCAACACATTAGTTGCTATAATGCATTAAAAAAAAGCCAAAGAGCTAATGGTTCTGATCTGGGTTTATGGCATTTGAAGATTTTTTTTTTTTACCTCTCCTTCCTTTCTATCGACAACTGGCTGTCTGTCAAGCTCATTTAAGTTGGAGATACGTGCAGTAAAAATTGGAAGTGCAACTGATTTAAGTGTCTTGAGGTGAAGAACTTTCACGTTTTTCCAGTTCTGCAACAACAAAAAAACATACATAATTTAAAAATAACAAGGCTAAAGGCAAATTAGTTCATAATTTGATGCAATCAATCAGCAGTACCTTTGGTAACTTCTTATCAATCACTTCAGCTGCTGCAATGATGTTATCTACTATCTCACCAGCTTTCATTCCAGTGTGACCTATACGTGTTGTACTGAAAACAGAGAAGAGTAACATTTATGAATGAGTAAATAAACATACTAAGTTACTTGTTCTTCGCTATTCCCAGAAATAAAACTGAAGACCACTTATCTGCAATTATTTTAGCTTTCATGGAAGATGGCTGACTATCACTGAAGTCCTTTATAATATCAGTCAGAATAGATTTACCTGTATTAACTGTTTTAATATTATGAAATGCAGTTTCTGTCTTTTATTGCTAAGATATATTTAGATCAAGATTAGTTTAGATGCACAATAGGTTAAAAAGAGTCTCATAAGAAGACAGTATCTTGGAAGTGGTTTTTATCTAATTGAACAGCAATATTTTTCTATGACTGTACATGCTGATTGACAGTGATAGTTGCCTAGAAATTCCTTAGCAACAAGGAAAAAAACTTTAGAGTAAGACTTCTTAGTAAGTAGAATTACTTATCTCTTTATAAGTATTGTTGTTTTATACCTATTTTCTAAGGTTCAGAATGACCCATACCTGGAACGGTGACCCGTAACATCTTACTTTTGAATAAACAATTCAAAATTCCTGCAGTTAAGGTGCAATAGACTTTCCTGTGAAGTATTAAACTCCTCATACTTACTAACAGCACCCTTTGTTGGTAACTGGGAGTGTTGTACCCTGGATATGTTTTTGAAACTCTTTAGCAAGATTGTTGGCTTTTAGGTTAACACATAACGGTGCCCTAAAAAAGAAAAGATAAAGGGAAAAATAATAATTAAAAAAAAACACCTACCAAGTAACTAAGCAAAACTTTAGTAAGAAAAATTAAATCTTAGAATAACAATGCAAAACTGATACACAGAATTTAAAGACCTACTTTTTCCTTTCATAGAAGTGTTTTCCTAAATGTGAAGGCAAAAGCCTTCTAATTCGGTCATCAGACAGGAAGAGATCGAATCTGTTCAGGAGGCGACGCTTTGCTTCAAATGGTTTATACTCTTTTTTGAGAGTTTTGTATGAGATCACCTACAATGAAAGTAACAGTTTAGTCCCACCATTGAAAACACAGCATAGAACATTTATTATAACCACATAAAATTAACTTGCATAACTGCTAGTTGGTCAAGAAGAATTATTTTAAAATGTTGAAGAAAACTGATAGAAAAAGGATACAGTAGTTTTTAAAGAATCAGATGATATGGATCTCTTGCATAGCAACTGCACATCACCAGACAAAACTAGAGTACATGGTAATACCTAAATCAAGATAAATACAGCAATAGAAAATATTTTCCAATTTTAATGACTGAGGGTAGCATAAGTGATCCAATCCAGTTACAAAGGACTTGAATATTCTTTTGTATTGTGAGTAAACAATTGAAAAAATTCAAACCAAATATTGAATATTTATCTAACCATTACGTCTGATTGCTAAAGGCATAGTCTTAAATTGAAATTATTTTGAGTAATTTTTTAAGTTTGGAAAACATACAGTTTGAATAGGCACAAAAAAATCTTACTTTAAATTGCTAACTCAGAATTACTGAGATTAGAATACTAAACAGTGGAATTTTTTCCCTTTCCACTGAAGAAGAAAGATACAACAGTAATGTACTACATCGTCATCTCTCTTCCTTACCTGGCTAACACTTGTGATCCCATTCTGGGTTAAAAGTTTCTTGTAAAGATTTTCAGTCTGTTCTGCAGACAAATTCGGTTCATCCTTTGTGAACAGGCAAATCTCACATGTTTCTGTTCGGATGCTATGTGGCAGTGGTCTACAGTGAGAACATGAGAGGGAGAGAAGACACGTTTTTTTCCAGAAGTAGCTCTACATTGTCTACAAAGATGATTAGAGCAGGCAGATCACATGTCCTGGGAGGAGATGAACCACCCATGCACCATGCCTGCACCCGGTGAAGCTGGGTAGTGCTGGCGCCCAGACAAAGCGATGTATGCTTTCTCAGCACAGTAGGGTACAGCTAGAGGCAGTCCCAGGGCCATGGAAGTGCACTCCCCGAGCCCCCAGCCAACGCAGAGCCCTTGGCACGCCGCAGGACGGGAGGCCCCCCGCGGGCCGGTGCCTTACATTTTGATGATCTGCGGCACCCGCGGGATCTTCCACACGGTCACCAGGAGGTGCAGGCTGTCGCTCTCGTTGAGGAGCAGCGCGTCTCCCTTCACCTTGCTCTTGGAGAAAGCCAGCAGGGCCTCCACCGCCTTCCGCACCTGCAACGGCACCGGCCGCACTTGAAGCAAAGCCAAACCAAACCGAACCAAACCGAACCGCCCCGGCCGGCTCCCCGCGGTACCTGCCCGCGCTCCAGCCGCCCCGAACCCCTAGCCATGGCTCCCCTGGCGCCACGTGTGGCCGCCGCCTTCCGGGGCATGGCGGGGCCCGGCCTCCCCTTCCGTCCCTCCCGGGAGCGGGAGCGGGCGCGGCCTGGCGGCGGGAGGCCGGCACGGCCGAGCCCGGCTTAGCGCCGTGTCCCCGAGAGGCAGCTTTACCTCAGGGACGGCGGCCCCAGCCCGACCGGCTCAAAAAGTAGGAGCCGGCCGCTCGCGGCTGCCTTCAGTCGGCCCTCTGTGCTCCCCCGGGGTAGCTCCCGCTCTGTCAGCTCTGGTTCTCCTGCCCGTGCCCTCATGGTACACGGTGCGGCGGTGCTGCCTGCAGGGAGCACGTTTAGCCGGCTCATGCCCAGCCTGCTGTCTGTCCCCACCGTCCTTCCCAGCAGAGCTGTTCCCCAGTCATTGTCCAGCCTGTGTTGGCACTGCTCCTTCCCAAATGCAGGGTTGTGTTTGTCTTTGTTGAATATGGACAGATATTTGTGTTGCCTGATCTCTCAGGCCCAGGTCCCTCTGTACAAAAGGGTTGTGACTGGTCCCCCAGTTTGATTTCATCTACAAACTTAATGTGACTGTGTTCCAGGTGACTTAGATGTTAAACAGAATGCGTCCCAGAGTAAAACCCAGTGGTACCCTGCTAGCGGCCTTCAGGTAGAGTACAAGCCATTACTCTGCCCTCATTTTCCAGGTAGTCACTAGCCTGTTGGTTGCCCACCCCTCCGGACCATAATATTTAAGATACCAGAAGACTGTGGGAGACTTGAGAAATATGCTAAAAGTGAGGTAAATGCCATCCACTCTGTTTTCCTCATCCATAAATTCGGTAATTTTGTCATGGAAATAATCACATTGGGCAGGCATGATTTGCACATGGTCAATCCATGCTGATTGTTCACAAGCAGCTCCTTCATCTATCTCAAGGGAATTGTCCCATGATTTTTCCAGGGCCCAAGTGAGGATGACTGGTCTGTGGCTCCTGGATTGCCTTCTTGGTGCTTTTTGAGAGTAGGTGGACCTCTCACTCTTCTCAGGTCACTGGGACTCTCACCCAGTTTCCTTTCAAAGCACTGGGGGACACTGGAAGCCGTTCTTGTGGCCCTTGATATTCTTGGACAGTTTCAGCTCTAGGTGGGCTTTGATTCTCCTGTGACAATACCTACATGCCTGAGCAAAGTTTCTAGATTCCTTCTTTGCAGACTGTCCTTGATTTTACCTCCTGCATTACTGTCTTTTTGCACTAGAGTTCTGCTGTAAGTTCCCTGTTTAGCCAAGACAAACTCCTAATGGATCTACTTGTTTTCCCGAGTATCAGGAGGTACCTTTGTTAAGATTTGAAAAGGTTGTCCTTAAAGACCTGCTGCCAGCTTTTCTGAGCTCCTTTGCCCTTCAGAGCTGCCTCCCATGGAGCGTTGCCTCCTGTTTCTCTGAATAAACCATAATCCCTTTCCTGAACTCTGCTACTCATCTTTCTCACATCCGTCAGCATCTTGAGGTCTGCTATATCCTGGTCACTACAGTTGAGGCCACCATTGATTGTCACATGTCAAACCCTTTCTTCCTTATTTGTGAACATTATGGCAGAGCTACTGCATCTGTGTTCCAGTTTAGAAATGCATTGACTGACTCCATGCAAGTAGTTTAGCTGTGGGACACATGCCATCCGATTCCATGTGGCCTAAGTGCATGGCATTGACATCAGATCTACCCTGGAGCTATTTTCACCTTGTTCTTACTGTGCTGTTTATCCCCTGGCAGTATTTGTGCTCTGCATTCATCACACTTCCACCTGGGTAATGTAGCTCTGCATAACCAGGAGTTAAACATACATGAAATAAGGAGTCTTGGTCTTGGTCACTCACACTTCACCTCCAGATTTTTGCTTGCTTTTTGCTTTTCTAGTTATGGCTTTGTTCCAACAAAATTTGTTACTCAGTCAGTGTGCCAGTACAAAGAGAAAGGAACTAAAATACCCTAATCAAGACAAGCTCCTTTATGTAATGATTTATGTTTTCACTCTGCTGGCAGAGCTCACGGAGTAACAGCAAAGAGTCAATGGCTTTAAGACTTCTCCAAGGAAGACTTCAGGCAGTAGCTGCAACACTGCATATTTGCGTCTTCACGGTTTGTATTGAGACAGGCATATAGAGTTTAGGAGGTTGTTTGCATACTAATTGACTTGATGTAATTTGCTGTAGATAGGTTATTTACTGATTGATATTAGTGGGAAAAATAACTCCTGGAAAATGGAAATTTTAACCTTCTATTGTATGCTTTTTGACAAATAAGATAAATGAAACTAGCCAGGAAAAATAAAAGCCATCCTTTGTTGCCATGTAGTTGTAGCATGAAGTATTAATTAGAGAAATTATTGAAAGGCTAGGACCATCCAGAGTAGCTAAATCGGGCAGACTCATTAATACCTTTTCAGCACTGGTAGGACTTATGCATATGATGCTAGCTGTGGCATTTTATAATCTGATAATTGTATTAGCCTTGCTCCTATCCCTGCATAGGCCTTGCATATTTTACAGCAGATGCTTTAATAAAACATCAACAGATTATTGTGAGATGTTAAAATAAAACAGATAAAGTCAGATGACGGGGAAGTCTCTTTGAAAATATCATAGGCTAGTGTTGTAAGAGGTGATTGAACAGTATGTTTGAAGCCTGACTATACTGGGTCAGCATAGCATTAGTAAGATAAACTAAAGGGACTATTATTAGTCACTATTACTTTGAGTCATTATGATTAATGACTCAAATTCAAATTTCTCACATATCAGTCTCATCCAAGCACATTTTCCTGCAAGTTTTTGTTTGATGTGACTAAATTTCAGTATATGCGGTTTAACTGACTTAGCTAATTTTCTCTTGAAAGGTGGTTGACATAGCTAATACAGCTGTCACAAGAAAATAAGTTAATCTCTTGATAAGAAATATTTCAGCTTAGTATGTGAGTTGTATGCAATGGGTACAAACTATGAAGAGTAATAATTTTAACTTTTTATTTTGCAAGTTCACAAATTAATACTCTAATGAAAATTAATCATTTTTGTAAATATTAGCCCATACTAAAAACATACTGTAAACATACTCTGATGTAACTTTCAATTTAGCTTTCTCTGCTGCTGAAAATATTTTTTCCTTAAGTCCAGTCACAACTAAGATTTAAAATGTCATACTTGCCAACCTTTCTACCTTATTACTTACTTAAGATGATGTTTCTATTTAACTCTGATTTTGTACTTAGTCCTGGCAAAGGGGATGTACAAGCACCAATTGTTTCTGCTGTAAACAGATCTTTGAGGTTAAAGATTATTTCCTTATTGTGCATTCCAAAAGTTCCAGTACCAGGCTTGTGTTCCTCCAGATTATTTGATGGCAGATAAAATCCCAGATCTCGCTTTATAAAGTGTATTTCTTCTTTGTGCAACAAAAGTGGCACAAAGAACATGGAGAAAGCAAACCCGGAGTAAGAAATATACTTTATCATAGAAACCTAAGAAAAGAATCCCCATTACTTCTGTTCAAGCACTGTTTTTCTGATTGCGCTCCTTTGCAATCCTAGTGTAAGCCTCTAGCTATAATCTAGTTACCTGTCAGCTGGATGAATACTTACATCCCATGTTATTCAGTTATTCAAAAACTACTGTTTCAGAACCAGAAGCACCTGTCTTTTTGACACAAGCTGTAAACTTTTCATGTTATAATCCTTTGCCTATCATCAGTTCTACAGGTTTAACAGATGACAGGAACGCAGTCTCAATTTTTTTTTTTTTTTTTTTTTTTTTTTTTTTTCATCTGATGGCTAATCTGTCATCTCTCATTTTATTCAGAAGTATGTGGGCTTTTTTAGGTGTATCTGTAATTAACTGAGGGTAGATAACTTACATTCGAACTTACATTGGAAGTTGAGATTTTTTGGGAAGGAGAGCTGATGAAAGCATAAGTATTATTAAAACTTATATACACACAACAGATTTTGGGTTTGTTAGCATAGATTTCTATTTTATCTTTAGACTAGACTCCTTTCTAGTATTTCTTCAGAGGGAAATAAATATTTTGTTATGTTTATACTGCATTAAAATAAACACAAGGAAAGAAACAGGTTCACAATATGAAATCTTCAGTAGTAGTAACTCCAGTTTTGTTGGTGTATTTTTCTTTACCAATTCCTCTGTAGTGTATACAAAAACAGCAGAATAAGCAAGAGCCTTTAAGTATCAGTTCAAGAAGAAAACAGTCTCATCTGGAGTACATTTCATCTGCTTTAACATCATCATTTAAACACTCTGCATTAAGAACCAAAAAGCCAGAGTAATACAGAATTAAATACTTGGGACAATTGAAACATTTTTTTTTTTTTTTTTTTTTTCCCCCCCCCTTAGGTCATACTCATTAATAAACACTTATAAAAACACATTTCTCATAATTAACAGTTTTTATGGACTGGTGCCATAAATAGTCTAAAACAGAGGTTTGTCACTGAGCAATCTTTGCTGGGCCTTTATGCCACAAAACAAACAAACAAACAAACAAACAAAAAAAAAAAACACATAAAATTCATGACCAGCAAATATCCCCATGGATAAACCTCCTTAGAGCAGCCATTTGTCTTACAACACTATTACAACATCATCAATAGCTCGTTGTTCAAGAATACAGTTTACTACCAGAATGAGTGTCCCAGGAAACCAGTGCCATCATATGTTTGTATATCAGTTCCCGATTCTCTGCAAAGATAACCAGGGTAGCAGAATTGGATTTAGATGGATGACGACAATGTTAATCAACTGAATGCTGTACTCATTTCTCCATTTAGTGTGCTTTACTTCCTGGTAACTTGCAGAAATAAGTAATTATTTTCTTGTTGCAAAATAATTAGTACTGCTGCACACTTTTTTTTTTTTTTTTTTTTTTTACATTTAATTATTGTTACATATATCAAGGCTTTCATTTAAACGACATACAAGGTCTTAATTTACATAATTATAATTTATAACTTACATCATGGCTATACACTTAAGCCATATCTACACTACAAACTTTGGCCAACAATCAGGGAAAAGAGGTGTGATCCTGATTAGTACCACATTGCATACAAAGGCTGCTGTTAATGCAATTATACAGGGGAGAAACACCCCCAAATTGCTTCCTTCTGCAGAAACTCACTCACAGTTTTGCTGGTATAAGCTATATCCAGTCCAGGACCTAGGAATACTCTGCCAGTATCATGTGCTAGCACAGCTATACTGGCCATGCTCCTATGGTTCCTATAGCTTCAATCCAACTTTTATTACTTATTTTTGTTCACTTATTTTTACTGTTGTGGTTGCACAGTTTCTTAATTTTTGTTAATTCTTTAAAGCAGCATACCACGTTTTGACAAAAATAAGTATTAAAAATGGTCCTTTAAAAAAGTTTATTACCCTCAGTGAATCAGCAAATAGTATTTATTTCAAAAAAAGCCACACATTTTTTCCCTTTCATCTAGATCTAGCTGTACTCAATAATAGTAAAAATGGGACTATAAAATGTAGAATGGAGATGTAATGAAAAAGTTGAGATGTAATCTGAGATTTATTCAGATGTAATGGACTCTTAGCTCTTCTATCTAAAATGCAGCCAAATTGCGTAGACCTATGCTTTACATTTCAATATCAAGTATGTTTAAATTTTAGAGAATGCAAATATTTTATATGCCCCTCCCCCCCCCAAAAAAAAATTACAGATTATCAATATCTAATTGCATTGTACTCTGTTAATGAACTTGAAATAATTTAAGTTTTCTTTACAAACAAGGTGATGTTAACTGGATTTATGAAGTGGCAATCAAATGCACTAACTGGGGTGAGTTATGGAAATGCCAAAACTTTCTATCTACTAGTATTTCAATCCACCAGATGATTTTTCAGTTTAATAATGAACACTTGGTACAGCCCCAATATAATGAAGCTTTAGAATTCCGCATTAGGTTTGTTCTAAAGTGAAAAATTCCATTGGAGCATGATGTAGCCTTGAGATGCATTTCAATAAATGAACAAAATTTAAAAGTTTAACAATTTAGGAATCTAAGTATTAGCCAAATAGTCAGCAAATTTCAAATTCATAAGCTTACTTCAAGAAAGGGTTATGATATGAGATACATGGAAATCTTAAGTCAATCCAGAATAACAAGACAGTAACTTTCCTTGGCTTTTAATTTCTTCATTAATTTAAGAGCCAAGGAAATTTGGGGTTTGTTCACTTGGTAGGGAAAAAAAGGTACTTTAAAACTCTGATTTACCAAAAAATAAAAGCCCAGAGATTTGCAGACATAATAAAATTTATTTCAATTCCATGCATTACGGTAGCTACAAGTGTAGTCATATGAAACTGAAGGACAATAACTTCTTCTGTCCATACAATGTAGCTGTAAGTGAAATGAATGGGAGTTCCACAGTTACAAAGAAACAAACAAAACCAAAAAAAAAAAAAAATCAACAAAAAAAATCTGTTTCAGTTTTGAGTTCTGTGAATTCAGGTACAGTCACTAGACTGTAAATTTTTGGGGGGAGGAGATGGGCTCACCACAATTGTACAACTGAAAATGTTTAGTTTAAGACATTCTGAAGAAGCTCTGGAGATACCTTTTAATACTTACTACTAATATTCTGGAAAATGAAAAAAAACAGCCTTCATCCTAATTGTTAGAATCAGGATAGCAATTGTAGACAGTCCACTTTCAAAGTGCAGCTAAGTAAGTTTTTATTATGCAGCTCCTTCAAGTTGTACTGAGAGTAAGCTTTATGTTGAACCAGTTTTTGAAGAAAAACTTCACTGGTCCTTATAAGCTTACATTGCTTTTTGATATGCAAAAATTTACAGACTGTGCTTGATTCTGACCCTCCCATATTTCAGTATGTGCAAACTCTTAGGGATTTAAATAGTCTTTCTCCCTCTCAGTCCAGACTGATCTTTAAAACAGCCAGGATTATCCAGCCCTGTAAATTAAAGACAGGGTGAACTGAGTAACTTATATAAACTGGCACTTTTTCATTGGCCCAGTTCTCCCACAAAATGTAGCTCTTATAAATACTAATAGGCACTGTTGCCACATATTTTTATTTTTGCAATTTCACTGATTTACTGGTTGTTAGCATTTTCTGCAGTTAAGAATTTATCAATGCTGATTTTTTATAACGACACAATATGTAGTTTTAGCCTTCAAAATTGACTTACTGTGTCTAGTAATTATGTTAAGTCAACCTAAGTTTGCTGAAGATATTAACAAATGTAAAGCTAACGAAGGTGCCACATTTGCATGAATGTTTTTCATTTTAAGAATGCCTTCAACAAAGGGAAGGGGGCAAAACTAATTATTTTAATACAAACTTGGCTGAGTGCCTAATTGCCTCGTTTAAAACTGTGTGTGTGGGGAGGCTGAGGAGTTTAGAAAAATCCAGGTAACCAAATATCTAGGTTACTGGAAAGTTAAAAAGCTAATGCAACTGCGTTACATCTGGATAAAAAACATTATTCAAAAGCAATTCAAATACCGAAAAAGATTTCAAATTGAATAGTTTATTAACATGGTAGTCATCTTTGTAACATGTGCACACACACTCGCACACTCTGAATGATCTGCCTGGAAAAAAAAGAGGTCTTCGTATATATGTCGGGGGAAATTAAACATTAAAAATCCGTTAGATTTTCATAATTATAGGCAATTACGTCCACATCACTTACAAAGCTATTGCCGAATCTTTCCAAGGAAGCAGAATTTGGGAGAAAAAAAATTTGGAGGGGAAATTCAACAGTGGCATAGCAGAGCTCTCAATATGAGAAAGCTGACATAATGTGGACCTTTGCTGTGAAATTTGTCTTTGCAAAATATGGGGAGAAGTTTATCAATGGGCAGAAAATAAGAAGGCGGTGTGAAGTAGGCTTTTGCAGAGTCGATTTTCCTCACAGTATTGTGCGGGGGTCATTGAGAAAAATGCTTAGTCCTTCTCCGGAACCAGTTTCAGAACTTTTCCAATTGCAATGGTCTTACCTAAACCAAGGAGACAAACACTACAGTTACATATATTGTTAAAAAGCATAAATCTTTAAGAACATGAAAGCTTTCCCTAAATATAAAGGCTCTCCAGAATACTAGAAATAACACAGAATAAATTACTGTATTGTAGGATGAAAGCACAGCACAAAACTTAGAAACTGTGATTTTCACAGGAAAGATTACAGCATGAATTGTGGAAAGTGCACTCTATGTTCATTTAAGGAGTGCAAAGCAGAATCATTCTGCCAGACCTGTTCATTGCTTTTAAAGGTAACAAACTCTTATCTTTTCTGCATTTAAAGAGATATTACAGTATCTCTATCTTTGGTGGTCATTCCAGGGTGCATTAGGAAAACAGTGCTGCTAATTTTTCAAGTTCAACTGTTCGTTTTACAATGCACTTTATTCCTCTAAAATAAAACACACTTCTTGTTACTAGCAAGAACTCTGCACAACAATTTACTTAGGGTTGCTTTCCATTGTTACGCAGATACAGTAATTTCAGCTAGATGCCAGCATTTTAATACTTCATTGCCATGTGTGATCTATTTGAAATAACTGTATTTTTATAGCAGTTAATTATTGATCAAGCACTCTTACCCTCATCTCTTAAGGTAAAACGACCCATCTGAGGGAAATCTTTGAATGTCTCAAGGCAGATAGTTCCTGCTGTCCTTAAACGGGCAATGCATACTTGATCTTGTTTCACAAAGCGTGGCCGTGTCTTACTTTTTTCTCCTGTTTTCTTGTCCACCAAGCAGATTAAGGCCTGTGAAAGAAGGGAAAAAAGACTGAAACACTGTCTTAGAGAGGAACTTCTGAGACTTACTGCATAAGAGAATTCATCATTACCTACTGCACTTTTCAGAAGGCTTATGCTAAGAGTTACAGACATTTTTGGTTTTGTTATAGTACTGACCAAAGATTCCAATCGAGGCTGGAGCTTTGTTATATTAGTCACTCCAGAGAACTCTTCACCCCAACAAGTGCATTGTCTGCATTCACATCACAACACAACTTAGTGATATTTTAAGGACACTTACTGTTATCTCAACTTCTTCAATACAGGTGTGGATGTGCAGCACAGCATTATAACCTGGACAGATAATGGATTTGTGCTCAATTATCACTATCTGTAAAACAATTAAAAATAAGTTCAATTTTCCTCATTTCATTATAAAAGAGCATAGAATAACTGCATATAGAACTGTATGCATACTTCAACAATACACAAACACAACATCTTTGTTAAAGAGATGACCAAATTATTTCTAATATGAAAGCATAAAACTGAAGCATTGGCATACCGAGGTCTTCCTTTCAAGACTATAGGTGACCAAAACTTAATCAAGAAGTTCCATTCAAAACACATTTTCAAAAGTCAGATTGATGATGTTGGAATAGAAATGGATGTTATTGTCAATTTAGAGATGTGATAACAAATGAGAAATCTCAACTGAAACCTAGAACTACTGAAAATCAGATTTGGTGAAACACCGGCAAAGTATTTCAATGCAGTTTACCCACTTACATGGCAACCAAATGTTAATTATTCTACCTGGGCGTCAAATGTGCGTCCAGAATGACACAGGTTGTTGGAATCACAGAGAATAAATCCTGGAAGGATCTCTTCCTCTTCAATTCCCTTCAGTCGGATCTTTAGATTTTCACCTGGGGCTACTGAATCAGTTTCCACATCATCAGAAAGGATCCCAAGAACTTCCACGTTGTGCTTAAAGCAAAAATGCAGTTTTCAATTATTGAATATTTTAGCTAGGTAAAAAAAAAAATCACTGATACGACAGGATTTTAAAGAAACCCAAAGTCTAAACGCATTATATATGGTTCTGCAAGCTTCAGAAAATGTAAAATATTTCAATGACTAACATTTTAAACAGCATAGTTATTCAAATAGGTTTGAATTCATATAATTCAATATGTTCAATGGAAAGCAAATTTCAAAGACACCCACTATGTCTCAATGTGAAGTTAGTTTAAAACTTACAAAGAGACGAGAGACATATTGTTGACTAATTCTGTAACAGTTTGGTTAAAGGCATTTAGTTTCTCAATTTCTCCTAAATAATAAGTCAAGAAGTTTTATTAAGAGCTATTGTCTGTTACGGTTTACTGTTTGTAACCTTTTAATTTTTTTCTTATTTCCCTTTGGCAAAAATTAAAAAAAGAAGGACAAAAAAGAAAGTTTTGAACATTATTAACCCCCAGAAAAAAAAGCCTTTGTATGCTTTCTGTCCAAATGCAAAGTAATACACAGTTCAAACAAACTATGATGCCCAGCAATTCAGTTTACTGAGGATATATAACGTGAGTTCTGAATTCTAAGGAAGTCAATGAGATACAAACACATACTTGGGTACATCGTTCATATGAGATGAGTACTTACTTCTGCTCAATTGAACAATAGGAAATTTTCTGATTTAAAGTAATTGATATCTTTAAAAATCAAGCTGTTTTCAGAGCAGAGTTTTTCTAAATGTCTAATGCATACCTTGTTTGGCATCATCACAAGCTGCTGTCCTTTGCAAATAGAACCTGATTCCAGCTTTCCAAGGACCACAGTGCCCATATCCTTCAATTAAAAGAAATTACATAAGAATTAAAAACTTTTTTCTAAAGAGTCTGTTTTATTATCATACTTAATTCTAAGTATGATAACCTAACCCTATGAAGTTATATACCACTGCAATGCTTAACGTTTTGGAAGCTATTCTCATGAAAGATTACAGATTTTGAGTCTCATATAACATCAAATGAATTCCTTCCCTTCCCCGCCACTATTCCACAGCTGGAAATGTAGACATACCAAAGAAAAAGGATACGCTCTAAAAATACGATAAATAGCGCATTTACTACTTTTTGAAAATAGTACATTTATATTTTAAATTGTACCTTGTATTTATCCACAATTGGCAGCCTGATTGGTCCATCAGCTGAACGGTTGAAGTTTGGCAAATTATCCAGGTAGGGAATAAATGGTAGTCCACTAAAAGCAGAAGGCATTTGTTTCAGTTACACAAACACCCATCTATTTAACAATTACTCAGAAGGGATAAATGCAGTCTCACAAAGGGAAAGATTTTCATTCTGTCATCTTTAAGTACCAAGACCTCTAAGAAATCTATATCTATAACAGTCCATAATTAGTGTCCACATTACCCTAGCTAACGTGTTAACACCTAGGAAGTACATATAATTTTGAAGTTATAGTCCCAGGCATATTTTACACACATTCATTATCCCCTTGAGAATCTTGGTGGATTCATTGAATTTGTTTTGGAGATGCAAAACCATTAGCTAGTTCCAAATAAGATTTTTTTTTAACACATTTTAGCTGCCACGAACAATATTGGAAAACATGAAACCCAGTGGGAGACATGACTTGTCACTAACGATAATTCATTTTCAATCAAACTGTTCATATCAAACAATTACTCATCCTAGCAACAGGTCCAATGCAGCATCACTGGGAAATTCACGTGATGGTATTGCATTCAATTTCATAAAGCCAAAAATTAATAAATACTGCTAATATTTTCAAGAGTCTGCTAACTTTAATCTTCTTCGGTTAGCAAATGCTTTTATTTGGTTGATTACATGGCTCTGTGTTCTTGTTGCTGTGATCCTGTTTCCTTAAGCACTTTAGCCAGGAATTCTTGAATGCAGCTACAATACACCATTCTATACTTCTTCCTAGCTTCACCGTAGCATTTGCTTTTATTGAAACATAACTAATATACAAATCATCGAATTTCAGATACATACATATACCAAGGGCAGAATTCTGACTGTTCTTTAAGGTTTGCTCCAGTCAGTCCTGAGCAGGGCATGAAATGAATATCTTTTTTGGGATTGAAGCCAACTTTCTTCAAAAACGGCACCAGTTTCTCTTTACATTCCTCATATCTATGAAAACGACAAGCACATTAAAGTAAACTGAAATTATTCCAACATTGCATAATACTATGCTTAAAAACAACAAAAAAATCAGACTAAGTTTCATGAGTTATTCTGTAAGTAGCAAAACTAATACAGTTTGGTGGCACATTTTCATCTTCTCCCCAGTCTTCCAGCACAACTTGGTATTGCTTACTTCCCCCATTCCTCTGCTCCATAAAGCACCACCAATTCTCTCCCACATACCCCAGTTATTGGGCTGGGTAAGCAGCAACACATGCTACATCTGCTTTTAAGCAAGAGATACAGGCCAAGGTAGCAAGACAGACCAAGCAGACAGCTACTGAGGTCATTCTGTAGGCTTTCACCCTAGCAATAGGTTTGTCTTTTCCAATCTCCTGTATTTTGCAAAACTTACAGCTATTTATATCTATTACACTTCTTCCCCTCAGTTTCTGCTGAATTTAATAATGTTAAAAATTGGGGAAGGTTGGGGCAGGACCAAGACAGCACAATTGGCCATCCTTTATTCTCTTAGCACACCAGGCTGATGCTGTAAGTTTGCATAATCCCTCATAGCTTTCCTCAAGAACTTTCATGATTCTTGACAGCACAGCAAGTTCTCTGACAAAATTTCTTATCATACTGTAGAAGGAAAAACTGTATTCTATCACTACACAAATATCTCTAGGAAAGGACTAAATTACGCTTTTTAGCATCCAGCTTGAAGGGACAAGAAGATGTGACATAAGCCTTAAAAAGACCTAAGTTTTGACACTTAGGAAAATTAAAGCTCCTTTGTAACATTTGAGCATTAAAGCAGAAAAGAATAACTCAATCCTTATTATTACAGTTATTTAAGGATTACATATTGTCTTTCTAGTTATTTTTACTTGGCCCGTAACACTGAAAGATTCCCTTCCTCCCTCCTTCTCAGATTGCAGTCATGAAACACTTAATATATTATTTGCTTATTCAGTTCAGCTTATCATAAAAGAAAAACTCCACCTTGTATGCATCTACCCTGTGTTATTTGAACAGGATAATGCTCTTCTCACCAAACCTAAGATACGAGCTTTCCAGAAATGTGGCCAAGCAAGCAAGAATCTGGCAAACTGAACTACTGAAAGCAGAGTCACTTCCTTTCAGAACCAGTATAAAGCTTCTAAGTTTCCAGCAAAAGTGGGATACAAATTTACTTTGGTTAGGAATTACTTCATTTCAGTATCTTTTGATGATTTAAAAAAAAAAAATAGTAAACTCACCTTTCATTACTCCAGTTTACAGTTGGATCATCCATTTTATTAATAAGAACTATTAAATGTTTTACACCTGCTGTTTTTGCTAACATGGCATGTTCTCTTGTCTGTCCACCTTTCTCAAATCCAGTTTCAAACTCTCCTTTTCTTGCAGAAATAACCTAATTAAAAATAAACATTTTAATAAAACTTCAATATTTTTTCTCAGCAGAAAAACAGACAATGGGTAATGTCACCTTAATCAAAAATAACTTTTGGTAGTCAAAATTGGTAAAAGCTTTGAAAATACACCACTGGTATAACCTCAATATTGTTCATTAGTTTCTGCTGGGACATACAAAAAAAACACATGAAAACTGTAGACAATTTTATGAAGCTGTTAAGTTATTCCAAAAAAGGCTCAACTTATGATTTTTAATTTTTGGCCACTGTAACCAGTGAAATGAGTAAATCAACAAAAATCAAAAGCTTAATTTCACAATAAATAAATAAATAAAAATCTGATTTGTCCTTACCAGCACTGCAAGATCAGCTTGAGAAGCCCCACCAATCATATTTGGAACAAAGCTCTTATGCCCAGGAGCATCTAGTATAGTGAAGTGTTTCTTCTCAGTTTCAAAATAGGCACGTCCCACTTCTACTGTTTTACCTTTGTCTCGTTCTTCTTGGTTTGTGTCTAAGGCCCACGAAAGGTACCTACAGAAAACAATCCAAATATTGTTTAATATTCATTGGTTATTGTAACATCTTTTTTCCCCCTCAACACTTTGAACCATATCAGCACTGCCAAACTGAAGCTTTTCTAACACCAACAGTGATTTTTATTGAATGTTACTTGTATGTCTAGTGAGCCATATTGCCCAGTGCTAGCTGTCCTTCACATAGACCTGTGCAATTCTGAACAACAGTTTTCAATTCCTAACCTCTCTAGGTATGATCTAACCTCAAATACTAAAGTATTGAGCTTTGCCTCAGTTTGAAAGACACTTCTGTATCAAATAAAAAACATTTCCTTTTTCTCAACATAATTAACTCAAAAATTAGCTCTAATTTGCACATTCTTATTGCCTCAAACTTAAGCAGAAGTTGGTGATGAAATAGGCAGTATTCATCCTATATTCATACCCATCCTATATCCTTTATTCATCCTATCTTCAGTCACATCAATGCTTGTTCCTTCCTAATTATATTTTATCCCACTGACAATCAAGTTAGACTTAGAGTTAGACAGATGAAGTGAAATTAAAAGGTTCCAAAAGGGAAATCAGCTTTCCAGAAACTGAGGGCAAAAGAAGCAGGATGCTGTATGGGCTGTATACAAACACACACACACACACACACACACACACAAATAAACAAACAAAAGAAAAACACAAACAAGGCCCCAAAATCCATACATGAGAGTAGCATCTTCCTACCCAGAGGAAACTTAACAACTCCTGACCTTTAATCTTAGTTTTTATATGAATAAATGCTACTGCCAAAACTGTTCACTTGCTCTCCTCTCGTGTCTGCCATACTGACTGATTTGATCTCTGCC
The DNA here is from genome assembly GCF_011077185.1 of Oxyura jamaicensis. Classification (NCBI taxonomy): domain Eukaryota; kingdom Metazoa; phylum Chordata; class Aves; order Anseriformes; family Anatidae; genus Oxyura; species Oxyura jamaicensis. The sequence goes on from NC_048906.1 coordinate 9,875,035, forward strand.
TTTAGATATCTCTCTGCTGTTTAGAGGTAAAAGACAGGTAGGATAATCCCAAAGGCTGCCTGAGAAAAGCATTTGCCTTGTACTCCTTCTAACAGACAACTAGGCACTTTCTAAAAAGAAAAAAATAAAAAAGGAAAAAAGCAGCAAAAGCTGTCGCAATGTGAATCATGAATCGCACTGTTTCATATAGACCTGGTTAAAGAAGTACCGGAGGAAAACAGCAATTCCTCCCCCCACAAACCAAATCCATTCCAGCAATAATAAAGTTCCACAGGGACAGAGATTAAAAAACAGTTTCTTGTTTTCATCACAGCACAAAGAAAAAAGCAGACTATTATCTTCAGTAAGTTTCATACCATGTTTCTCTGTTTTTTTCTTTAGCTTCTCTTTCGTATTTTTCAAGTGTTCTTTTATCAACCATTCCTGTCAAATACCTAAGAAAAAAAAGTAATTTTACATAAACAAAAATGTAGTTAAATAGTTACACAATTCCTACAGATTATTTTGAAAAACTGGAACAATCTGATGTGAACAGCAGTGGAATTTCTTCTCTATAGAAATCTGCACAATTATCAGTGAAAAGCACGACACTTTCTTTAGCTGAGATTTTTTTTAAGCCTCTTTGTAAAATGTTCTGCAGTGGCAAGTTTTGAAAAGGAACTAAGTCTGTTATGTACATGTCAGAGAAATCCAATCTTTCAAAATTAGAGTAAAAATTGAGATAAGAGAATTTTTAAAATAAGTATAAATAAAGCATTTCTAAAATGTAAAGAAAAATATTTTTGGTTTCACTCCTTACATAGAAGAAGTAACCTGATATTTTAAGAGAGATTTTTCAGTTACCAAAACAGGTAGGTGAGGAGCATACAATTTTATAACATTACAACTTTCAGATTTTTCGTTCAGATATTTTTACCTGATCTTCTAATAACTGTAATCTGCATAGTTTACAAGGTAAAATAACAACAGTAAATAAAGGTTTACTGACAATTTTGGCTACCCTCTTCCCCCCCTCCTCACAACAAAGGGATCTTCTGCAAAAATTAAAAACAGAAAAATTCCTACAGACAACTTTAGGAACCTAACACATTGGTACAAGTGTTAAAGAACTGACATCGCCTTGTACACAGAGAACAGACATCAGATAACAAAATACTAATTTGCTCTAGTATGAGCAACAAGGTTAAATGTAGCATGACAGTTCCGACATTCCAGTTTGGTCAAAAACAAAACAGGATGAAAATGCCAAGACAAAGACCTCCCACTTTTGCTGAGAATATTATTTTAAATCATAGGAATAGTTTGCATCAGCAGGATACCATTTATTTCTTCATGTACTACATTCCATTTCTTGTTTTTGACAAACTATAAGATTAAACTGCATTTATTTACTTTTGTCTCATAAGAGTATTGCAAACTCTAGGTACTGTTTGTAAAATAGACTTAAAAAGGTTAACTTTTTATTTTCATATTTTAAAATCAAATTAAGCTTGATGATGTTAACACTAGGGAATAAGCCTTTTCTTTCTAATTTCTCACAAAAAGGACAAAGTTTAACAAATGATATAAAGCAATTTCAACTGCATTTAAAAAGTGCAAAGAAAAACAGAGTTATGTTCTAAAAAAGCAATTTTTTCAATTTAATAATGCATGCTTTTGCAGTTGTTTCCATTAAGTGAAACTTTTAAGTTTAAATCTGCTGGAATTTTTAAAAATCCAAAGAGAATAAGCAACTATACTATACACATGATGTTATTTTATCATAAAAATATTAATCTAGGATTAAATACAGAAAGAAAATACTTATTTTATGTAATATATTTTAATCCACAAAACAGATCATCAATCTCTTAAACATTTTTAGTTTCCTTACATTATTTGTCCTCCAATGGTTGACTTGCCAGCATCTAAAAAAAACAAAGGAAATAGTTAAATTATTCACAATTTAAAATAAAATCCTAAGAAAAAGGAAAATAATTAAGATCAATGTCATCTTACTCATTTCCAAAGATGCCTTTCCTAATTTTAATCTACTTTTTTGAAGTATCTCTCAGCTTCCCTTGTTTCCACAAGAGTTCACTGTCAATTACTGAATTTTGAAAATCATGTTTTTAATACATATCAACTTGGCATCATCTGTAATCAAAGAACACCCAACAAGCTGTGATCCAGCAAAAACATGGGTTAAACATGTGCAAAAGCCCTTTATCCTGCTTCCTTTCTCCCTTGTTACCAACTTCTATAGGCTACCCTTCAATATCGGGATGTACCTCTGCCCACTGCCTCTTTATTTTGTGACTCAGTTCTGAACTTACCTGGCTAAGTTACAATGCTTTTAAAGTAATAAGAGTCTGTACAAGTGAAAAATCTAGAACTCATGATTCAATAACTCCTATGCACTTTTGACATCACTTAAGATTCTTCTGAAACTTGTTGAAACTACTCAGTTGAGATGCTGTGCTACAAATTCTTAGGTATTAGCCCTGTATTAAGTTGTTCTATTGTTTAAAGATCTATTATTTTTAAACTTTGGAACATTATTTTTTGATTTAATAATTATTAACAATAGGAGCTTTCTGAAATTATTTAAAGCAGAAAAGAAGCATTGTTTTCTGATTCTGTCCTTTGGAACACTAACACAGATACATAACTTTGGAATTTAAAAGAGCAGGTACTTGAGAAATCATGAACGCAGACGCTCTTGTGTGCAAGAGAACCCAAGCAGTTCCTTGTCACTCTACCCCTGAAATATCTGCTTTAAATTACTTATTTTTTCCAAAGTAGCTTCATTAAGATGAATGCTCCTACTACGCTCAAGACAGGATGTATACATGCATTGCTGGAAAAAGCAGGATTCATTTCTAATCCTTTCACCTCATACACAATGCAAAGATTCAGTTACCTCCCATTCACTTACAACTTACCTACGTGCCCAATGAATACTACATTTACGTGCTCTTTTTTAGGAGCACCTGGTGGTGCTACAACAGATTTCGGTTTTGGTATTTCCTCCTCTTCTTCCATCATTTCCTGAGCGCTTTCTTCAGAAGGCCCTGAATCCACTGATGGACCACCTCCTAGTTCCGCTTCACTTGTTTCTTCTTTGTGGTCCCATGACTCTTCTGGGGACATTTCTGTCTCTCCATTTTCCACTAAAAATTAACCAAATTAGATATATTCAAATAGATCAAGAAACAAAAAGCAGTGACTACTGGGAAAAGCTTCCACTCCCCAAGATGCAATGAAAAGATTTCAATTATTCAATCTGTTAATGCATTTTTATCTTTTTTTTTTTTTTTTAAAAAAAAAAGGTGACTGCTGCTTGTTTATGAAATAGTTATTTCTTGGAGTTTTCAAATTATTTTGCATGCTGACATCAGAAAACTGATTCACAGAAATGAAGAAACTTCTGTTTTAATAAAGCAAAAACTTCATGGGGAAAACACATCTGAAGATCAACACAGTCTATCATGTTGGTCTGAATCTGTAGACAGCCATGCTTAGAAAGAAAAAGGGAGAGAGAATGGTTTAACTTCTCCCATAAGCCATACAAATACAATTTCCATGTTCTGATTATTCATACTACTATTTTATGTTAGTTGCCATTTCACATGTTAGTGAGACTATTTTGCAATATAAAATGACTTTTGAATAAAGAGCTGATGCTTTTTTCACTGTCATTACTTTTCACAAAGTAATCTAACTGCATCTGTCAATGCATACTAGTGGTCAATTATCTCTTTGCTAATCCAAGTATAAAGACACAATGAAAAACAGTAAGGACCAAAATACAATGGCTCAATAAGGTATTCTTCAATTTTGTTTACAAGGATTCAGCAAAAGCACAATAATAGTTATTTTGTAGCCATATTATAGTGAAATTGAACAACTCCCATCTTACCAACAGATTCTGAAATTTCCATGTTAGCAGCAGCATTTGAACCTAGGGAAAAAAAAAAAAGGAATTACAAACTACATCTATTTACCAAGACAGCATTAAAAACAGAGTAATAGAGTAAATTAATAAAAGGATAGTTCAGGTGATTGGGCACTTTCCTATGCTATTTAATATAGAGACTCAGTTTTTAAAATTTTGCTTCTTGCAAGCTTTATGGCCTTCAATAAACCAGTTGGTCCTTGTGTGCCTTGCTTGACTTGGTGCAACACTGTAAATAACCGCTGATAAGCACACTGCCTTACAACAGCAGTATGGTGACAAAGAATGAATATTAGAAAAGGATTGCACACATTTTTAAAAAGGAGATGCTTTGCAATAATTTTGTTAAAGTTTATTTAATGGAGCTACACTATGTGTTATCAGAACATGAGAACAATCACCTTCACAAGAGGCTGTCTGCTCCTCCGGAGAAGTCTCTACAGGTGCACCTGCAAAGAAAAAAGTTTAATTTTTAAAATATACTGTTGTAACCAATCTCTATACTTAGATGGCAAAGACCATTCTTCCAACTTTATTGCCAAGTGTATTTAACAACCAAACCCCAGCAGTACTAAATACAGCTTCCAAGCACAAGTACTTCTAAAGAACACTGCTTAAAAGATTTGAAAGTAAAACATCAATTCTGAACAGTTCCATTCCCAGCTCCCCCTCCCCCCCCCAAAAAAAATATATATACACTTAAGTTCTAAAGGAAGCAATTTTTCTGTACATAGTATTGTACCACGCTGTGCTTTGGGGGCACACTTGCTATTTTAAGTGTTAGTATCTAACTGATGCTTAGAAACATGGAAAACCAGTTTCACTGAAACAATGTGTTTGCCATGTCACAGCTGTATGGCAAAGTTCTGCCAGCTTCACCTTCTAGGTATGCCTACAATGCTATTGTGACTCAAATTTCACATTCTTCATAGCTTGTTTCAATGTTTTTAAGTTCTTAAGATCTTCTCTAGTTATTAGGGTCAAGAGATAATTCATTCATACACCTAGTGAGTTTGCCACTCCTCTTAAACAACTAATATAGCCACGGCCAATCTCACCAGTTGTGTATATCAAAGCCACAGGTAGGTTATTTGGACAGATTATTCAACCTTCTTAAGCACTCAGCCATGCCACTAAACTATATACTGAGGTATAACTAATATAAGTTATATTAGACTTATATAAGTCTAAGAGTGGTATGTTCCAATTAACAATTATACCACTTCAAGTTTGGGGACATTGATCCACATAATCAAGAGGCATTCTATAATTATCCCTAAAATCTTAACCCATTTATTTTTACCATTGTATAAATTACACTTAAAAGTTCTTTGAAATAAGTTCATCTCCTTATTTTTTTTTTTCACCTAACATATTCATACCCTGTATCTAACTGTACTGCCAGCTCTCCTTCAGCCCCACTATAAAAATACAGACTGTAAAGCATTACTTGCTCTATACGCATAATGGGACCTACAGATTAAAAAAAAAAAATCCCTCAAAGGAACAAAAACATGCAGAGAAGGACCCGATTCTAAGCCTCTTTGCTTTAGCATTGTTTGTGTATTTGCTGCAGACTTCTATAAACTGGAGCAGTGCTGGAAAACCTGGAAGAGGTCCAGATGACAAAGCTTGCAGGCAGGGTAAATGTGGGTCAAAGCATAACACCCAGTGACCAGCAGCACCAGAAAGGGTACAGAAACACAGACAAAACTGTTCAGACCAAGGTTCCCAACACTCCTGTGTCATATCACACATGATCCTCATGCCAGGGTCCCCATACCACAGGAACAAAGCTTTAAAAGAATGGTTTCATAGAGTAAGGAAAAGCATGCTGGTAGAATACCTTGAGAGTCCTTAAAAGAAATATTACTCTCATTTGAGAGCTGGAAGAGACCCAAATCATCCCACTTGAGTGTGGTAAGCAGGTGGCACAGAATCTAGGCATGAACCAAAGGCCTCTGTTTTGCAATGCTTCAGAAGACTGTTGGCTATTTCACACGTACTGTGGTTGGCCTGCGGAGCTTTCATTACAGCGCCATTTCAGCAAGCTCAGGATTTTACTCCTGAAGTCTCTCCATAGTGAAAAACTTCTTACATGACAGTACTTATGCACTTGCCTCGAAACAGAAGCTCTACAAGTAGATGAAGAGTTTCTTTAACATTTAAAATACTATCAACCAACATTCATAAAAATGTTCTGGCTTTCTGGTATGTAATCCAATAGGCATACAGACTGGAGAAGGAAAGAAAAGTTCCTTCACAAATAACAGATGAAATAACAAATTGTTAACCTACAAAGTATGGAAACAGAGTTCATTCTCTCAAAGAGCAGCACTCCTGAAAGCATGCCCATCTGTTAAATTTTATACGAATCTAGGCACGCTAGAAAAATCAATAATACAGTTTGTGTATGGATGCCAAACAGTACTAATGCCGCACAGAATCAAGGGGCAAGAGACATGCAGCTATTTCCACAGTCACTGATTAAATTCTGGTCACCTTGATACACAAAGTGGCAGACACATTTTGCAAGAGGACTTCTGTGTATGAAATACACTGAAACATGCACTGTTCCTTCAAAGCAGGAAAGGAATACAAACCACTCTCTTAAAGAGTGCATTGTAGAGAAACCAAGTAAGAGAAACACTCTTAATTCCAAAAAGAACAGGCATTAAGTGATAGAAAGAAATCCCTTTCAGGAATTGCTTACTTCTGTTCAACAACTTCAGGTTAAGGCAGGTTATTTTGGGCACTGGTGCATTGCAAACAACTAGACAAGGGAGAAGCCTGGGCTTTGAAGAGTCAGACTTATCATTTGCTCTGTGTGGAAATAAGCAAATCCCCTGCAGCATGCCTGAAGACAACCACCCCAAAACGATGCAGTTCTACTGCTGCTTAAACTGCTGGGTTGCCACGTTGTGCTTTTTTTTCTGTCTCTTCTGTTGTCAGTCCTAGTGCACATACAACTACAGAGGTTCCACAGATGGAGCTGGTCTGACCAAGAACTGAACTAGCACAAAACTCTTTCAACCAAAAACAACAATAACAAAAAAAAAACAACCATACAAATCAGCTCTCCAAAGCGATTTATTAGCTGGTAGGTTAAGTGCTCCTGGTGCCATGACAGATGACAGAACAGCAGTAATTCAAGGAAAAAAGCTTCACCTTAAGTTCTGAAGCAGCCTAGGGAACACGTCGATCACAAAAAGATGATTTTTAATCTAGCTAGTAAGTCTATCTGAACTAGGACTCGGTACTGCATTATTAAATGAGAAGAGGTCCAAACTCCACGCTGTTCCTGCAGCAAAACGTCTGGACAAACCCAGTGAACTCAAGTAACCTTGTTCATTTTCCCCATGAAGGTAAAAATCATTGTAACAAAACACCTTTAATGGCAAGGCAAATGGAGAAAGTTTCTAAATTGTCCTTGTAACTTATCCTGTTCTCTCCAATATACTCAAGTAGACATGCAAAGAGTTAAATTTGGTGTTTTCTGGAAGTCAGCAAAGTAAGCTCAACATTTCAAGTTGAGCTTGACAATTCTAGATCCTCATCTGCAAACATCCTTCAGACAGGATTCTTGTCACATGAGTGGGATTCAAAATGCAGCTTGCATGAAATACGGTTTTAAAGTCAGAACATGCCTTAAATGATGTCAAATTGTAGCTAAGTAATGTTTCAAATACTTGGCTTTACATATGGCTAACAACAATTAGATTTTATATAGCATCCTTCATACTCTCTCTCTCCTCGAACTGTAAGTTGGGAGCTGCTGTTGCGTTTCTTACTCGTTGCATTACAGGAGGTGAGCAGTTTATCTTAAGTTCTCTTGAACATCAGAGCCCTAGGACGTTTTTGTTTTAAATCAATGCTGAAAGTAAAAGTGGATACATGTGTTACATTTATCTACTGCTAGACCATTAAACAAGGACTTGTTCATAATCTTGTCTGAAAAAGGTAAAACTTTTTAAAACACAATTCACTGAAGGAGTATGCATGGTCCCAGTGAGTCCAGAAGCACACTGTTTTTAAAGCAGGATGACTGGTCTCTTAAAACACAGTTAATGTTCCCCCCAGATAGTGCAAGAACATACTTTGCCTATTTAATTCATCCTGTATTCTACTATAGCTGACACATTTGTTGTGTATTGCATCCAGTTTTGTACTTGCATGTGTTTTGGTTGTACAATAACCAAGACTGCACAAGTAGAACCAATTAAAAGTGAAAGTATGTTTTTTACTCTGAAAATATTGTTTTAAAACAGTATATAAGCCAGAAACATAATAACATCAGTAGTTTAGGACAATAGTTTAGCAGTTTCAGTAGAAAACTGCTTTAGAATTAAATTTATATTAGAATGAAACAAGATTCTCAAGTATGGGATCGGTATAGCTGGTAGGCTGAGAACCAATATCAGAAGCACTGTTCCACTGACAGGATAAGGCCTGCTGAGACCCCACCACTTCATCACAAAGCACTGCATGCTGGAGCAAATACACAGGGTCACAGCTGGCCAGCTGTGGAAAAAAATACAGAAAAAGAAGTAGCTAACTTCAAACCGCATGCAATCAGAAGTTCTGCCTCCCGCTAGCCAGAGTGCACAGCGTTACTTGCTGGTCTGGAAGGATGTGTGGCACAGCAGGGACGTGGTTTACTGATAGGATTTGATAGGTCAGGCTGATGGTTGGCCTCGATCTTGAAGGTCTTTTCTAACCTAGATGAATCTGCAGCTCAGGTACAGTCTTACAGCCAAACTCAAGTGCCAAGCCTTAACAACAGCTGCACCTGAACTGAAGCATTTCCCAGACGCACAGAATAAGCAGATAGCTATCTCCACATAAGCACATCCTATTCGGTGGGAACTCACCAGAAGCAGCTACCTGAAGCCACAGTGCATATGCCTTCATAGAGTCAGTTATCATGGCTTGAAGAGAGGCCGTAATTTGTCTCTCTGCCTAACAGAACTCAGCTCCCAGCCTGCTCTGCTGCAGGAGAGATAAGAACCTCGGCAGTGCTGGTACCTGACAAGTGAGGTTGAATATGGGGCTAGTGAAATGGTTTGGACAACAGAGCATAAAGTGAAAGGAAAAACAACATTAACAAAAAAAAAAAGGGGGACAATTCAGTTTGAAAGAAGTCTCATCTGCAAAACTTAGATGGTCTGTACAGCAAGTGTGTTGTTGCTGCTCCAACACAGGCAAGAAATTCCTTCAGAGGAATTCCTAGAAGGCTAGGGAGTAAAGAAATGCATTACACCCACCTTCGGATTTCCACCACCTTTTCTTACTTGTGGTTTGAATATCTCAGGTCAGTGCATATTTACAAAATAGTCATATTGTCTCAAAAATTTTAATGAATTACAGTAAAACACATGTTTGTCCCTAACCTTCTCCCTTTTTTCCTCTAAAAAGAAAGTATAAATAAAGTAAAATCACACCGGAGTAGAAAATTAAAGGTCCAAGTCAAATCCACAGAGCAGAAGAATCAATAAAAGATTCTCAGTGAACAAAAACCAAAAGAACATTCTAATCACAAATAAATGCTAGAGCTACACAATATATTTCCTACTCAATATTTTAAAATACACAGAAAAGGTTTTCAGGAGTTCATTGTGAGCAGTAAAGGCAGTTGTTTTGAAAGCTAACTTATATCCAAAGTTATTTTCTCCTCTGCCCTGTTTCATAGTCGAAGACCCAGCTTCTCCAGGGGACAAGAAGTATGCCCAGTTTTTACAATGAACCAATATAGGAGGAGTTTTACGAGTTTTAACATGACTTAATATTATTCCTTAAAAATATTAGCACTTGCTTTGTATTCATATGATTTTACTATATTCTAACTTAGCAAAAGACCCACATTCTTCCTTCCTCAGTGAGGACACACCTTACGTTTATCTTATCTAAAGACAGCATGCTTCTTCATAACAGAGTCTAAGAAAGCTTATGGGGATTTTCAGGGAATACAATGAGAAAAACCTTTTCCTTACAGCCAAGTATCTGTGCTTAATTGACAGTTTGATTTTTCAGACAGATAGTCAAGAAATCAAGCTCTGTCTTAAGCCAGTTAAGAATTCCACTCTTTCGTGAATATAACTCAAAACCCTGTAGAAACAGAATAAAAAATAAAAAACAAACATATCCCATAAATTTTTAGCAAGTTAAACCCAGGGTCTTAACATTTACACAGAGTTGCACATCACGTGTAACTTGCCCCAGGCTGTTTTAGAGAACACATTTTCAATATTCCATCACCTGTCCTGAACGAACTTTTGTACTGAAATTTGATCAGCTTCACTTTCATATAAACCTCTTCAAGGCAGCCAAATTTCACTGATCAAATTTTGACTGCTTTATTCCTTCATAAAACAAAACCATCTTTATATTTTGGCTTCAATCATCTGCATCTCTTGCTTATGTTTGTGTCTCATCACAACACTGGAAAAAAGAGCCCCAAATTCAGTAAGTGAAATTGTAAAACCGAACTGCTACTAGAATCCAAGAATTACCCCAAATTATTTGTGTTCATTTTGATAGAGCAGCCAAGTCACACCGTCAGCAGCCTACACATAGACTCCAGGACAGTTCATCTAATCCACAGCCTTCTCCTAGTGGTCTGCCTTTTATTGGAGTCAGGCAAAGGCCACAAGCCTGATGAATTATTCTAACAGGAACAACACAGCGCTGGCTACCTGCCTGAGGGCAGTTCAGACGTGGACAAACGCCATCAGTGCAACGTGCTGGCACCTTGACTGCACTGCATATACACACTATGTCTGGTAATCGAGCGAGCCCGTGCCAAGACGCAGCCTTTCTCCATGCTGACCAGGGTACAAGAGGCGGCACAGCTCATCCATCTGGAGAGGCTGATACATAGACCACTGATCTACCTAGTCAAGTGGTGATGTAAATCAAGACTTGCTTTTGATAACAACAAGAATTTACACCATACACTGGCATTCACAATACAGCATTAATTTGCTTTCATGTAAGCAGTTCAAGTTTACAATTATGATCTACGAACAGTAGCATTATCAGCTCTGTATTTGTCAGTAAATCATCAGCATGTGGCTACTCAAATGCTGGTATGAGTCAACTACATAAACTCACATTCCTTTATATGCTAGTTTCTTGTACAGGGACCTACCGGTTTTTGGCAAAGACTTTCTTAGCAGGTTCATATGCAAAGTGAAGTCTGGCGAAGAACAGTCTTAAAACAGAGAACAAGGCAAAGCAAGAGATGACCAGTTTGGGGGAAATGTCACGACACAGATAACTCACCATCCTACTCTGGAAATTATAGGCTTCATAACTGAAACAGAAGATACTAAAGGTCCTTTCATTAATTCTGGTTGTGGAAAAAAAAAAAGTGAAAGTTCCAGCTAGCTACAAGGTCAAGAAAAATGAAGGCTAGGGAAAACCAAAAAGATACATGCTATATCCACTTATTGAAAGCAATTGAAGAGTGAGGATGTCCAGCTGCTGGAACATAACTATTTCCAAAGTGCCTGCTGCAGGCCAGTGAGGATATTTAGGGAGTGAAACAATCTAAAGGGCATTGAGTCTTAAACAAGGTGTCTGCTTTGCTCAAGACTGTACGTTCATGTTGCCCAAACTAGTCATTGCTGAATGCACTCAGAAGTTTGCTTCAAGTGGCCAACACACATACTAGAAGAAGCACTGGCACTAATGCCACCAAAAGGCTAAACATTATCTTTCCTTACTCCAGCTGCCATGTGTCACATACGTTTTGTTCACATTACCGTGCTATTACTGACACTTTTTTCTTACCACAAGCACTGCATACTTAAAAACACGGAACAATTCAGGTTGAAAGGGACCCCAGGAAGTCATCTAGTTCACTCTCCTGGTTCAAACAAAATCAACAGAGAATAGTTAAAAATAGCTTATAAAAAGGAGAAAAATCTAACATAAAATAAAGCCCATAGAAGGGAGCTGTGATCAATTCTACCAAAAGTCCTGTGAGCGTTCAAGAACTATGACAAAAATGTAACCACAAGAATGCAAGTTGATGCTGCATTTTCAGAGATTTTTCACTTGGATAAGCTTTGTTTGGACCTCAGGTATAAGAAAACAGAAGACTTATTAATCCTAGTAAAAAAAAATATATATATATCACTATTCCCTGGTATCTTGGTGTAGAAACAAAAACAAAAATGCAATTGTATCTTATATAGACTTACAAAATTAATAAAGCATAATAAGAGTAAGTCATAGGTGCTACAGAACAGTGAGGCTGCAAGGTGCAGTTGTGATCAGGAGCATTTAGAGGCGTTAAGACAATCTACTGTCATTTTATTGACTATCACACCTTGGCTTAATTTAGTTGAGTTTGCTAGTCCAGCAACTGCTATCTAAAATAAGCTTTCCTAGAAGCACAACTTGTCCATGATGTACTTGACATGACTCACTGGAACGTGCTCTGGTACAGGGATGTCTGTTGCAGACAGAAAATCCAGAAGCCTCTATTTCACATTTCTGATGGAACCCAAAGATTTTAAGCAAATTAGTTAGACTTTGACACAGTTTGATAAACGCAGGTCCTCACAAGTACACTTGGAGCAGATTTTTTAAGCTGTTCCTTTGGTTCAGAAATTTAAACAACGTGCTCTTTTTGCATGTAATCAAACAGTAATTTAATTCCAAACTAGTTCTGAAACATCTGCAAGTAAAAAATTACATTAGGGGTAAACATTGGTCAGGTATTCTCCCTAACACACAATTTGCAATCAAACAAAAAGCACACACAGGACATAACTTTTAAAGTAAACTACTTCGAACACAAATCTCAGGATTCTCACAGTTTTAGAAAGTTTGCATCTTGTTCTCCGAGTGGTTTCTGTGAACATTATTTCAGTGCTCTAAACATAATTAACAGGATTTTTAGAGAAATTACTAAAAATATCAAGTTATTGTGCCTAAGAAGAAACACTATTACATACTACCACCAGCCAACTGAGATCAGAATTTTTCTACATCCCTTGCTGCCACTGCTCATCTATCTTGACCTCCAGCATCCTTTGAATTACTGAGGAATTATGGCCCAAACTAAATTTCAGCAAGAGAGAAAGTTTTAAGGAGAAAAGTGTTACTAAAACGTAAGTTTAGGCCACTTAAGTCCTTTAGCTGACAAGTAGCTTTTTAGAGTCCTCATAAGAATCAAGATCTATTTAGGCTCTTCCTAATATTAAGCGGTATTTTTACAGACCTCAAAACAGATGGTAAATAGAAGTATTTTTTTCTCACAAGGTAATAGAGGATGCATGCCATGGAACACCTAATTGCCTATGGGAGCAAAAGCAAACTGGGTTGCTGAAAAGTCACCTATTCAGCACCATTGTCTGGTCACGTGCTGTTCTGACTTATTTCCAGAGCAAGCTCCACCCAGCTCTCCTAGCCAGGAAAGTAGTTGTCACCTTATATGAATATCTGCCAGGACAAGACTGTCAATTATTCTTTAAGCAAGTATATCGGACCTGAAAAAGTACATAACAGACAGAATTCTAGTGAAGAAAAAATGGATGGGGGGACACCTGCAGATTTGTGTCTGCTTAACCCTAGGAATACCCAAATCAATTATAGAAACTTCAACTTCTAAACCTTAAAGAAGAATTCTAAACCTTAAAGAAGATACAGAGGCAAGCCAAATTCAAATCAGGTACATCATAGCACTATAAAGGAAACATGCTCAGCAACTAAGATGGAAAGGAAAGCTGTCCTGATCACTCCAGATGACCAACAAGCTTTCAGTAAAGTCATCTTTAACCTCTGGAAAGGCAGAAGCTTATCATGAACCTGGCAAGTAGCAAGCGAGTGAAGAAAAGCCTGAATAAATAAATACAAGTAGGTGAGGGAAAGTAATTTAAATCCTAAATTAGGAAGCTTTAGAAGAAATCTTACAGAAGTAGCCAGGAAGAAAAGTAAGTTGTTCTGACATTCAAAACTCCAGGAAAGTTTTCAGCCACAACACTGAGTACAAAGTAGGGGGGGGGGAAAAAAAAAAAAAAACAAAAAACTTAGATGCATGTTGTAATAACAGCTGAAAAACACACCAGAATTAATTTTAGAAATTATTTAAACGTGTATTGTATGTTCAGTTCAGCCTCAAGCTATCTGCTCTACCTTCACACCAGTGAACCTTAGCAGACACACTTACTCTAAACAGGATCCAGTCGTTGGTCCATGGCTTCTTGGAAACATATTTTAATGCACTTATACATTGCTTGCCTACATAGCACACAGGCTACATTTTCAGATTAAAAAACAGAGTGCTGAAGAGCTGTAGAGAACACAGAATTTAACATCTACTCTAACAAAAAAATGGGTTAATATTCTGTTATGCAAATTTTAAAGCTTCATATATGAAAATTACAGATTTCAGTTGTTAACATCAGATGACTAGATCCTAGGGAGTGCAAGACTAATTCATATATTAAATCAGCATGCAATAAATAATAAGCCACAATTAACAGGAAATCATAACAAACAGTATGTAACAAGTAGTAGCTTTAGTGAAATTGAATTACTAGAATCAATATCTAAAGTATGAGCTTGTTTTATAATGTACCAATAGGAATAGAGAAAAAAAATATTAAAAGAATAGTAAAGCATTAAACTACCATACTTAACCAGGTCCCAAACTCCTTAGATGTAATGTGACATTAAAACCCTGCCACAAAGCTAACTATCATGTCTGATGTTTGGAAGGATGTGCAGTTTGGACCTGGAAATTAGAAAGTAGCTCTCTTTTAATTTCCCATATGCAAAGTAAATGTAGTATTAACACTGTTTGCATACACAAGGATCCTTTGAAATTAAAAGCAGGGCAAATTTCAGGTCCTTCCATTGACTGAGGCCAGCTGGACAAACCTCCCTTCCCTACTAATCTTTTATCAGCATAATATTAGAACACAAGTTAGCTACTCGATGTAATCTTCAGGAAGGCATTTAAGACAGGTTGGAAGCAGGCAGAAGCTGCCATTTTCCCCACTAACACTGCGTGTAGCACCCCCAAAACCTCCTGTAACTTCCCGAGCTGCTTCGGAAGCAGCTCCGTGCGCCTCCCCCCGCTCGGGGACGACCCCCCCGGAGGGCAGGGAGCTGCCGGACCCCGCGGCTCGGCCTCCCCGTGGGGTCCCCTCCCGCTGCAGGGCAGCGCCCCGAGACCCCCCCCCAAACTCCAGCGATGGCCTGCTGCGTGGTGCCCCTTCCCCAAATCCCCCTCAGCGCACCCAGGAAACCCCTCAGCTCCCCCCGTACCCTTCTCAGCTCCCCCCATTCCCCCCCCCTTAGCGCCCCCCCGACGCCCCATAGCACCCCCGGTCCCCCTCAGCTCCCCCGTTTACTCCCCTCAGCACCTCCAGGGGCTCCCGCAGCTCCCCCAGGACCCCCCCCGCTCAGTTTCACCCCCTAGACCCCCTTCAGCTCCCCCCCTTATTCCCTTAAATTCCCCCCATTACCTCTCTCAGCTCCCTCCCGACCCCCCCCCCCC
>NC_048906.1:9890883-9900219 GCF_011077185.1 Oxyura jamaicensis
CCCCCCCGGCCCCCTCCCGACGCGGCGCCCGGCCCCGCTCACCGTGGGGCGGCGGCGGCAGGCCGGGCGGGGGCGAGGGCGGCGGCAGGCCGGGCGCCGGCCCCCCCCTGAGGAAGGCCGGCACGAACTCGGCGGCGTGGACGTTGGGCACGAAGGGCTTGGCGTTGACGTTCAGCTGCCGGCTGAAGGCCGCCCCCAGCAGCTCCTGCTGGGCCTCGGCCTCCCCGCCCGCCGGGGCGGCCCCCGGGCCGGCTCCGCTGCCCGGCTCGATGTCCGCCTGCTCCCAGCAGTCGGGAGCCGAGTCGCTGCTGCTGCCGCTGCCGTTCGCCTCCATTTTGTGGCTGCCCCACAAGGCTCCGCGGCCCCCAAGCGTCTCCCAGCGGCCGGGGGGAAGGGGGAAGCCGGCGGCGGCACCGACTCAGCACTCGCTCCGCCGATTCCGCGTGTACTCCGCCGCCCCGACGCGCAGCGCGGTGTGGCCTGCCGGAGCTCCCGTACCCCTCCCCGCGGCCTCGCCTGCCGCCATTTTGGTAGTTTTTAGCTCGCCCGGGCTTCGGCCCGCCCTACGGCGAAGGCGAGGCGTGAGAACTACAATACCCATAATGACTTGCGCGAGCTGCTCCCGGCCCGCCTCCCCGGAAGAGATGGGAGATGTAGTTGCCTGCGTTTTCAGCGCGCTAAGAAACTACACTTCCCGTCAGACCCTGTGGAGCCCTTTCGTTTCTACAAGCTCCGCCTCCACTTCCGGGGGGCAGACGGGACATGTAGTTGGCGCCAAGGCCTCAGGCCGGCCGAGAACTACCCGTCCCAGCAGGCCCCGCGCCAGCGCTCCCTCGGGAGACGCTTGTGGGCGGCCCCGCGGGGCTCTGGGAAATGCAGTTCGCAAAGCAGCAGCGGCGGCGGGTGCCGGCTCCGCGTTCCTTCGTGCCCTGTGAAGGGCCCGGGCGGCAGCCGGGCGGGACGGACGCGGCCCCGCCGGGGCAAGGAGCGTGTCCCCGCCGGGCTGCGGCCTAGCGCGGGGCGTGTGTGCCTGACTGGATTCCCCCCCAAACCCGGTCCAGGGGCCAGGTGAAGGCGTGCCGGCCTTTACCTGTGGAAAGCTGCCCCTACCCGCCTCCGGAAAGCCGAGGTTGGGAGTGACAGCGTGGAAACTGCGCCGCTGTTACCTCCGTGTGCCCTCACGTTAAGGTTCCTAACCACGTCTGCTCCCGCTTGAGGTGCCTGTGAACATTGTGCAAAGGTGGCCGTGGGCCGGCAGGACGCGTTAAAGGTTAGGAGTTTGACATTTCCACAGCACACCGACTCAGTTATTGGCTATCATGAAAAAAGTCCCATTAAGCTAGGTTCCCAGTGATCTTGCCACGTACTGAGACCCTTGACTGGTAAGGCTATGAGAACTTCTATTCAGAAATAAGAAAAAAAAAAAAAACACACAACCTGTAAGTTAAGTATCTTTGGAGGAGAAGGGAAGGAATAACAGGAGATATGAGTAGATTTGGTTGGTAGGCAGGACATGGCAGTGGCTGTGTTCTGGCTTGGAAAGTTCAATATAGGTGTTGAGAGCTAGTGCCTGGGAAAAGGGAGGCTGCTGGAGTGCTCGCAGGCGAAGACTGAGTCACTCACAGCGTTATGTTAGGACGCTTTAGGGCAAGTCACAGAGTTGTTTTGAAAGTAGACGGCCTAAAATATAAAGATCCCCATTCAGTGCAAAATCCACTGCAGTTTGGGTTGCAGGACTGCAGAAGCTCTCCTGATGTGGCATTTACATGACTTTATGCTGACTGAAGAACTGGATAGTTTCTGGCGGCACATGAGGAGCAACATGTAAGCCCTTGAAAAGCAAAAAAATCTGTATAGTAGGTAATGTATGTGTTAATGCAGAAATGTACTTCTAACTGATCATATCCAGGGACAACGCCAGTGTGAAGGGCAGCACTTAGAAAAGCTAAAAAGAAAAACTCCCCAACAACAACACAGATAATTAACTTTGAAAGAAAAGAAAAAAAAAAAAGTAAATTAATTCATGACTATACACATGGTTGGTGAAGGTCTTTCCTTCAAGCACCATTGACTTAGCATCACCAGGACCTAAAAAATGAGTTTTAAAGACCTTGTGAAAGCTATTGTCTGGTTATTCCCTTGTCTGGTCTAGCTCCTTTCCAGTTTTCAGGCACACGTTGTTAGGGCTTCTATTATTCAAAGTTGAATGTAATTAGGAAGATTTTAAAATACTACAACAGTAACATGGGTGAGAAGGCTACAGGAGTAAGAGCAGCTAGAATGCTAATGAACACCTCGAGATAGGACGCTCTACTTTTAAAATTCTTTTATCTAAATACTAACCTTTGCTTGTTATGTGACATTTGTTGACCAGGTATCTGATACATTTCATTTAGTATGGAAACAAGGCTTTTGCATTTTTTTTTTCTCCCTATCTGTAAGTCTGTTACTAACTTTTGAAAGCATTGTCCAGCCTCAGCAAATTTCACAAGAGATAAAAGTTAATTAAATTCTTTCAGTTTTTGTGGAAAGAAACAGCTGGATAAAGCAACAAGATTCACACTGGTAATTTTACTGAAGATCAGACAGAAGTAAAATCCTCTTCCCCTAGTGATAACATTTGGAACAAAAAAGGAGCTCGGGGGTTACCACTGTTGAATAATAGATAAAAATCCAGTGGAAACCAAGCTTCGTGAATTCTGCTGACAGAGTAGGTTGCTATTGTACACTTTCCCTGTTGTTAGAAGCATTTAATAGCTCAGGTTTATAGTGACTACAATGCTGCATTACAAGCCTGTTTTTTTTTTTTTTTTTTTTTTTTCTTAATTTGAGCCTTGACAAAGCCTGCAAGTCAGGAGAGGCTTAACTGGAGGCAGGTACTACATTTTCAGAGTAATTAAGGCCTATTTTAAGATTACCAGCACACAGAACATGTAGGCAGCAATTCTTACAAGCACTTTGGCATTCCTTAGAAAGACTTCCTAAATATTTCTGAAACAGAGCTTCGATCTGACAGCTCCCAGATTTGTGCTACTCCTTCTTCTCATCCCTTCTTAGCTTTTTTTTTTTGTTTTGGGGCACAATTGCATTTTGGTTAGAGGTACAGAAGTATGTATGACCACTGATTTCAGGGGAAAATAATTACTTGTGGTATCCAAGATTCCCTCCTTCCCTGACAGATACTTATTTCCTAGGTACTTGCTAGGATATAAGCAATTAGCCCACAGAATTTCAGAAGATGCCAAATGTCCTTCAGAGTGTACAAACCTGTTTTGCAGGCTGTGTCACACACAGGAATTATGTAAACTCAAACACGAAGTTTTTAACAGGGCTAGTAGTTTGTTTTTCCACTTAGGAACAGCTGGTACTCAAAACAAAATCTAAGTGGAATCATGATAATTTTATTGGCAAAATATCGACTGGAATGTAAATAGCGGTGTTCTGTCGAGGTTTTAAAGCATTATAAAATCTTTCTGGGTTTAAATCTCTCTGCATCACAATGTTTAGAATAAATACACTAGTTCTGCTTTTAATAAATACCAAAAAGTTTTTCTCAGTGAGAACCACCTATATTCATCACGACCTATTCATCATCAAATCATGGCTGATTTGCATTATCAAAGCACTACTTAGAAAGTAAGTGATTGGATCACGTCAGAGTGAACAAACTGGGACTGGAGGGCAGAGAAACTATCTCCCCCTCAGTCTCAGTTCTACCCATCCCTGCACTGCCTTCTAGGTCTTGTTAGACACTTTGCAGAATGAGGTCATCCCATTAATCTAGCTAAAGAAAGATCTGTTTTCTTTTTCCTCATGGGCTACTGAAATGAATCAACTCTTAATATGTAAATGCCAGAGCTGATATAAAGTAGGAGGGGGGGACAAGACTTCCTTTTTTTAGTGATAGCTATTCATATATTAAACTATCTCAGGTACTTCCCACAAGTTTGCCACTAGTTTCTAGCCTGAGATAAGTCAATCCTATAGGAGTGAAATGGAAGTCCTCGCTCATATAAAATTAGGACTAGTATTCTCTACTCCAGTGGAACCTTTCGTCCAAGGTTGTTACAAGCACTTTGCACCCTAGCAGACATACCTATAAATACCAGTGTTTCAGTTATGTGAACTGAAGGTGAAAATAAAAATATTTTTTCCTAGACAGCTTCACACAAGTTCACAGCTCCAAACAGTCAACAGCTCACCACCAATATCTAAGCTCAGTGAACTCCATAAAGTAACTAAGGGGGAGAGTAGTTTTAGGGTGCAGGATTATCAGGAAATTGACTCAGTTTGCCTTGAGATCAGATCAATTCCTGAGCTGTTGCAACATGGGGAAAGAAAGTATTTGGCTGAGATTGGGAGGAGCAGGAAAGGAGTAAGCCCTCCCTTTCTGGTGTAGCAGCAAGCTGAAATTCAGCTGACGCATTGTGACGCCATGCCCCGAAACTTAAAAGGTATTCAAATATGTACTTTAGTTATGCACTTTAAATGAGTAGCCTGATATTTAGGATTGCTTTGAAGTCAGATTGACTCTTTAAGAACAAAGCCAAAAGAACAAGTTATTTACCTGCGAGGAAGAAAAGACTACAGATGCAAGATAAATTACTAACATTAGAAGAATAACATAGGAAACAGTGCTCAGCTATGACACTGCCATTATAGAAGCACAGCTCTTCATGTGAGGCACATGTTAAGGAACAATCCCAAAAGGTGTTCTATACATTCAATTAAACATTATGTAAAAGAAACAGGTGGGGTTAGATGAGTCCAGACACTTTTTGTGACAGATATGGATTAAGGATGTACCGAAATTCAAGTGATATACCTCTCTTGAGGGAAAACTGCATTATACATATATATATATATATATATATATATATTTTGGAATAACTTTCATAATATTCACCAGGCCTATGTTTCAGCATGGTAGCTTTTTCAAGAGCTGAATCTATCCTAAGTTCTGCGCGTGTTCTTGGAAGCGTAAGTGAATGACAAAGAGCCTTTTATATTTGCACGAGACCATGTATAATCCAGACTGAGATATCTTGACCTGGAAATGTCTTTTCATCGATTTGTTTGTTTTAACCCTGCTATTTAACAAATGCTGTTTCAGAACCTATTACTCTCCCTCTGCTGGACACTCATATGATTGCCGTATTAGTGTTTTATGTTCAGTTTTATTTTAAGCTCTCTGACTGGAAGAGATATAAATAAAATTATTATTTGGCTTTCCTAATGTGGGAAAGCATAAGCTCTCTTCCACAGTCCAGTTGTAGAATTACTCCAAGCTAACAAATGGGTATCCTCAAAGGAATTCAGCAACGTAACTTTTACATTTTCATTGTGGTTTGGTGAAGAGTGCTTCTGACCTTGACTCCTCTTTCCAAGGCCTCTAATCTAGAGGTAAAGCTTTTCCTTCGGAGCAGTTAAAGCACGTATTGCAGGCTTCATAAGGGGTATACAATCGTTTGTACTTTAGAAAGCAAAAGAAATACATAGATCTGTATACCAAAATACCACACTATACTTCTTTGTTTCCATGTTCTCATTTCTCAAATGCTCCAGATGCTCAGCTCATTATCTTCTGAGATGGTCACGTGTTTCTCACTTTTATATGTGGACACAACATTTCATTCTTTTGCTTGTACATCTCTAGAAATAAAGACTGAAAGGTCTTTTAACAAGAGGCATCCCCCCCCCCCCCCCCCGCTTTTTTTTTCAGTTGACTTTAAATAGAGTTCTCAGCTACGTGATCTATAGCTTAGCTAGCCTGTTGTTTGGATTTGAAAAAGCTTTAAGACAGATGCTAGCTAGTTGCTCATTCAAGGTGCCTCCCTTTGCATGTACAGTCATGGCAGTTTGCTCCGTAGGCAGAATTTCTTCTGTGGTTTTGATGCCACAATCCTCCAAACAGATAAATAGTAGGGGGAGATGGTTCGGTTAAATAATTTTGCTATCAAAACTATTGTTTATGTACGTTTTTTGTTTGTTTGTTTTGCAATTAAAGATCAAAATAAAGATTGGGGTGTTTATAAATCTTATGGCAATTGAAAATGTTGTAAATAACAAAAGGATTACTTAACGTGGAAGGAATGTGCTGAGCAAAGAACACATCTAAGGAAGGGAAGAATGAGATCACTGTAATGATGTATACAGTGACCGAGTTAGGAATTTAAGTGATGGGGGAATCTGTTTTGAAGAAAGGCAGACTGTGTGATTTTAGAGCCAGGTGTAGGATCAGTGGGAGGAGGTGTCATTTCAGTGAAGATACTGAAGCAGCTGGAAATAAATCCTGTTAAATACAACCCAGATCTGTGTTCAACTGTTCCTATGCTTTCATCTTGTTACTTTGTTAGCAACATTGTGATTAGGAAATTAACCTTCTGCTTCGTCCCAGTAATTTTGCTTTCACCCTTAAGTTTGTCGGATGTGGCGAGTAAACATTATGAGCACAGTATGTATAAATTCTCTGGAAGTGACAAATTGAAACAGAGCGTATTTTGGCTCCCCTGAGACAAATTTAAGAATCTCGGAGGTTGGGATGCTGATTTGACTGAGCAGCAACATTAACTTTTAAGTTCCAAGTCCTCAACAGATTTTCTTCCACTGGTTATAAGCTAGTATTTTTTCTAAAATGGAGTTAAATAATGGAGAAAATTTACAATTCTGGTTACAATAAAATACTTAAGCTTTTAGCTTGATGCAAAGATTTAAAAAAATGCAGAAAAAGTGGTTAGTGTTTAAAGTGGGGCTTACAGTCTGACATGGATAGATGCACAAGGCAAGTCCCTACTATCAAACAGAGTTCAGCTGTACCTGATACAGTTTTTCCAGGCTATGTTAGCAAAGAATGTATTTGTGAGCTAATGAAAATGTTGATCTTAGCTCTGAAAATATCCATATAGGTTGTTAATGCAGGGTACATAGAATGCTGTGTAATCACACCTTTTCTTATGGCATCAACTACCTGACATGCAGAAGCTCAGAGTTCCCATGTCTGCTGTTGGGTTCCGTAACTTTTTTAGGCCAAATCTCCTGCATTATACACGTGTAAGAGTTTTACTGCACTTATGTTTCATACAGAAATTTTATGTGCTGTGTCCTGGGAAGTGGGAATAGAAAATTAGTTCCACGTGGGATTTTCATATGCTTCTCCTTCCCCCTCTCCCCCCACTTCTTAATTCTCCAAAATTTCAGTGGAGGGAACATTTTGTCCATTAGAGATCCTGTAAGATTTTAGTTTCAGCAGCGACTAAAGCAAAATGGCATTATTGTTAAGAAGAGAGAACATCATTTGATTTTTAATGCTCTTCAATAGCCCTTTATCATGTTGTTGCAGGAAGTAGTTATTTTGTTATGAAATCTTGAGGATGTAATAGTGAGCTTGTTTCTAGATAGAACTAATTACTCTGGAATTATTATTATATGCCACTATTTTTATGCCAGAAAATGTCATTTGCATAAGGAATTATTCTGGAATAGGGATAACTAAATCAATTAGAATTTTCCTCCTGTTTTGGGAGAGAGCAAATATTGGCAACGTGAGACCCTACAAGTTAGTTTGAAATAAAGTAATTGTTGTTACCTAAACTTGTCCACAGAGACTGAATGGCTATAAGGTTTGGCTAAATCTATCAGAAGAAACAATCTTGTCAGACTGTAGTGTCTGCTAAGCTCTTCATGTCATTCACGAGTGTTCATGCACATGTATTTTTCTTGTAACTCCATTAATCCTGTTGGGACTATATCGCTGATTAATTTTATTTATTTTTTCCCATCTGCAAAGTCACTAAAATAGTAGTATGTGGGAGATTATTGTTGCAATACAACATGTAAGTGCTTACATTAAGAAACAAAGGAAAAACTATGTTCTGTGGAAACTATTGCACCATCATAAAAATGTCACTGGCATTTTAAGAAGTATTAGCTTAATCCAAACTTCCTTGCACATTTATTGTTTTATGCATTGTCCTTAGTAGTTACATAACTATGTTGGCACATGTGGAATATCAGAGGAATGAAAAGATCATCTTCCTACCCCAGAGGGAAAGCCTATTAACACTGCTTTTCTTTACTATGTAGTTCTTCTTGTAACTTCTTGTAACTTGTAACTTACCTTCTAGCTAAGGAAGTTTAGAGCAGAGGAAAGGATGCAGAAGTTTTCTGACATTTAGTTGATGATGTTTATACTATTGCTATTTTAATTACTGCTTTTAAGGAACATTTCTTCTTTGAGTTGTTGGTTTTTGTTTTTAATCGTTTTTGGAAATACCAGCTGTAGCAACAGCAACATCTCTCTTTTCAAAGCCGTAGTCTAATTAAAATGTGCTGAACCAAACAGGCAAAATCCACATTTTGTACTGTGCCTGAACAAAATTAAACAAAATTATGCCTAAAAAGAGCATTGTTCTTTGCTGCATGTAAAAGTTGATGAGCACAACGGATCCTTTAACAACCCCTTTCTTTTGTTTATTAACAGTGTGTACCCTATTCCTAGAACACTTTATCTCCTCCCAGCCATAGTATACAATTAACAGAATATGGATTTCTGAAAATAATTTTTTCATTTTTTCAGATGACTTTAATGCTTTCTAAGGAGATAACTGTCTGTAAGAGTGCTGTTCCTTGAAGTGCAGAAACTTCTGGGAAGAAAACCTTTTTTTTTTTTTTTTTTTTTTTTTTTTTTTTCTGTATGTGCATTAATCTCAGAGATTTTTAGGATTGTTGTGATGAGGCCATTTATACAGGACTCTTTTCTTTGGACTCTCTTTTCTCTCTTTAGAGAATTGGAGAGGACCAAGCCTGTACTGCCTATACTAAACTACTTGAAAGTGTAGGTTGGTTAGTTGCCTTTGTGGGGGACTGCGGGGTGGAGGCTTACATATGCTACCCAGAAGAGCTGTATCAGCACAAAATGACCGTTGTAGAAGCAACTCTATAGCCAGAAGAATTCTGCTGTAAGCCTTAGCTCATGTTGTTTGTGAAGGGAATGTAATAGCACTAGCAGAAATCCCTCTTTTGCTTGTTAAATGCTATGTAATTATGCCAACAGAATTTCTGAAGTACAGCCAGGCAAAAAAGCTGGCAGAAGCATGAAAAGAGAAATCCCAAAGCAGTGTCAAAACAAAGCTTAGTTGTTGAAGTTGTGTGGTACATAGACCTTGAGCCAATGATTTAAGAGATGAATTTCAGTCTTTATGTTTTCTTATCGACAAAATAGTATTATTTTGGGGGTATTCTGTCCAGAACTTTAATTTTATTATTTCAGTGTTGAAATTCAGAGGTGTTTTTTCTTTCTTTCTTTCTTTCTTTCTTTCTTTCTTTCTTTCTTTCTTT